>NC_142382.1:5532500-5822500 GCF_059441005.1 Hippichthys cyanospilos
GTGAATGAGACAATTATGCTAACTGTCACTGTAAATTGCTGGCATACATCCCTCAAATAAATGCATTATTTGCTGTAATCTCCTATTTTGCGGAAAAACTTTGAACTCATTCACTGCCATTGACGGCTGCATATGTTAAATATCCATTTTTATTGGGCCGGCAGTGAATGAGTTAATATCCCTTTTACTGCTGAAATATTTTGTAAGATGACATTTTTTTCTATCAATACATCTTTTAGGATTTTAAAAATGTTGTTACTTTTGTTGAATTTTTTGGGCGTTAAAAAAAAATAACCAGGAAAAGATAAGATTTACAAGGATGTACTGGAGAGGCAAAAATTTTACAAATCTCAAAACAATGTCACAAAAAGTGTTTTTACTGTAGTCAGTGTCAGACAATTTTAATCACAAATTTACTTTCGTGATCATCATTTGAGCCGAAAGAACCCTTTTTTGAAATCAGTCCTGCAACTTTCCTAACAAATCTTGCACCAAAAATGCACCAAAACAATTTTTTTTTATAATTTTAACACACTGCTGAAATAATTTGTGATTTGAAATTCTTTTCTATAAATTCATTTTTCAGGGTTTCAGAAATGTCATTTTTCCTCAATGTTTATTGGAATTAAAAAAAAAAAAAGGAATTATTTTTAACCAGCAAAATTACCATAATCGTTGTGAACTTAAAGGCAAAAAATTTACAAAAATCTCAAACAATCTCACAAAATGTTTTTCTACTGTAATCATGAAGTCATTCAAATTCACTGATGAAATTGCTAAATCATTTTTGGATCCCAAGAGAACGCTTATGAAACCAGTCCTGGAACTTTCCTGACACCACCAAATAAAAATTTGCTGCCTACAAAACATTGCGCCAAAATTCTGCTACGAGCACTTGAATCAAGACTCAAGATGCAAAACAGTGCGCAGGTGTCCCACTAAGTCCATCAATAACTTGGACATTAAGGGGAAATGACTCCCATGACCCGACTTCCTCTCCACCTGTTTCTGGGTAAAACTTTCACACGGGCCCAGGGAAGAAATGCTCCATTTTTTAAATAAATGTCATGTATGTCCACGCCCCTTGTCCAAATGTGATTTGTATGTATGCCGTCTCCTTGTTACAACGCCGGTTATTGATGGCGGCACATGCTTGCAATTAAACTGCGGCGCTCCCAGCGAAAGTAAACGCGGCTTCTCATGGAGAAACATTTCAAAACCAATAACCATGACATCAAAGCAATCCAAATGCACTGAGGTAATGCCATGACATCACAATTTTTTTCTCTCCATGATCTCATTGACAAAAGGGGGCAATAATTAAGAAAAGTAATCACACAAGATATATAGTTATCAGGAACATAATAGATTAAGCAGAAGTTGGAATAAAAGTGATTTACTTGCCTCATTTTTCTTTGATTTTCTTTACAGAAGAATATACAGCCCAGTTTGCCTAACCAGGACATTCTGAATAACTCATTTGCTGCCATTGACGGCTATAGACGTCAGATCTGACTTTTGTAATCTGGCACTTAAAACTTAAACAAGAGAATGCAAGGAAAGGAAAAGGAGTCACTATAACACAATTCAACGATATGTTGATTCATGTTCCAAATACTTTGCTCTTAATTTGAAAAGAAAGAAATGGTCTGTTCCTGACACGCCATTTGCTGCTAATTAATGTAACACTGCTCAATATTTATATATATATATATATATATATATATATATATATATATATATATATATATATATATATATATATATATATATATATATTCAAATATGATTTCCTCCTGATGATTTCTCAAAATTTGTAGCAATTTGAATGTGGTCAAGTTGAAATCTCTAGTTTGGAGTTTTTTTAACGTTCTTTTTTTCTGTCAATCCTTCATTTTCAAAACACTTCAATGACAATTTGAACCTACTGGCTGCAGGGAAATGAAAGTCATGACCTCAAGGTGATTTTTTTTTTTTTTTTTTGAAATCCCCAAATCCACATCTAAGTCCAAAATATGTATTTTCGTCAATAAATCAAAACAATTCTCTTCGACGTAAGCCTGGTTTTGTAAAAACGCGTGACAATATTGAGCCAAAAAATATTGTTAACGAACATCCAATTACGGTATTGTTTGAAACCTTGGGACATTTTTTTCAACAGTTTTCTGTCTGACTTCAAATGTTGGGTAAGGCAACATAACGTAGCCGCGTATTTTTCCGTCTTTTTTTTTTTTTTCAAGAGAGATCTATCGATCGTCTCTCATTATTGAGCCCATAGCAGCAGGCGTCCCTGGTCTGGTTTGAAGGATGCACAAACACATGATGGCTTCTCTCTGGTATTCAGGGCAGTGAATTTTTTCGACATGTTCTCAACCCCGGTGAACCCCCTCCCTCCCCCTCGAGATTTTCCCTCCAACGCAATTTCGATCGAAATTTCTCTATTTTCACCTTGTGTTGCCCTACTCGCCACCTTTGTAGTCGGAAGTCAATGCGAGGAAGAGATGTGTCGTTTAATTTTTTTTTTTTTTGGTTTGTTTTATTTGCTTGTTTTTTTTTTTGCCTTTGATTTTTTTGTACCCTTCGTTCATCACCTTCACAGAATAGCGAAATCCAATATGAATGGCTGTGATTATTGCAAGGACGGACAAAGAGAGAAAAGGTGAGCCAGGGCAAAACACACACACACACACAAGCCAGGTAAAAAAAGATGGAAAAAAAAAATCTATATTCATGCACTCTAATGTTCCACAGATAACCACAGCGGCTCCTTTTCAGAGCCGTCTCGACGCTGCCGCTAACCTGTCAATAAAACATAAAAAAGTGCCTTAAATAAGCGGGCAGGAGACCACCCGAGGGCAGGCGCTTTCACCTTACAGTCCGCATCACTCACTGATTATTTGAGTCCAATGACGGTTCAGGTAGTTTAGTCGGCCAATGACTTGAAGGCACGAAGGGAAATGATGTGCGAAAGACAATAAAAAGCAATCATTTGTTTCAGGGTGGAGAAAAATAAAGGAAAGGGGAAGCACATAGAAAACAGTGCTTCGTTTTTATTCCCCGTCTGTTTTTTTTTTCTTTTTTTCCTCCAGAATGAGAATATTTTCCTGGGGATTCTTTCAGACGGCAAGTGAGTGTAACGTTGAAGTCAAATGAGGCCATGACATTACATTCCACAGACTTTGTATAAAGCTGCCTACAAATTAGGGCCCTTTAAAAGTTGTGTAATTTGGAGTTAGACAAAAAAACAACCTTCCAGAATAATATGCTCCATTTTTTTACCTTCGGTCTGCAAAATAGTATTACTTTGCATGCAATTTGATTTTTTTGTTTTTAACCGATATACAGCGGACCCCCGCCATCCGAAATTAATCCGTTCTAGAGTTGGGATCATAAGGCGAAATTGTCGTATGGCGAGCAATGGAAACCTACGCTAATTAGCTAATGCGTGCAAAACCCCAGGTAAAAACCTTAAAATGTTATATACCTATTAAAAATAATACAGTGGGACCCTTGTTAAGAGATTAATCCGTTTTGCGGTTGGGCTCATAAAACGAATTACCGTCTGGCGGGCAACCTAAACCTATGTTAAATCGCTAATGCGTTTAAAACCCAAGATATAAACATCAAAATTGTACATACATATTAAAAAATGGTACCAAAACAGTATAGTAAGTGCTACATATATATAATATGCATGTATACAATCAAATAACATCATAAATAAAAAATATAGAAAGGATTTATTTACCTTTGAGTGGCGCTTAATATGGCCATATTCCCTAGTAAGGATATTCTAGGCTAGGCTAGCTTTGTATTTCTTGTTTATCTCCAGCTTAGTTTCCATATAAATCATCTTCTTACTTCTCTCTTTAACATCACTGGCAATCTTTCGACCCGTGGCAAACCCATTCAAGTTTGAATTAAGCTATAAATGCACTATAAATACCGTTTTGTAACCACTCGCGATAGAGCAAAGCTTTACCATTCCGCCATTAGCAACCATAGCAGACTAGCATCTCCGTCATGAGACGGCAACAGAAAATAAGTGCAATTACCTTAAAACACCTCCAGATGGAGACAAAACAACACAAATACAGCCAACCCCCTAGGGTCATGACAGTTTTTTTTTCGCAGAGAAAATACCTCAAAGTGGGGATGAAAAACTCAGTATTTCACATCGCAACATAAAAATAACGTAAACCATGGACGCTGTAACGCTGTTCCACTGTACTTATCAAAATAAGTATCAAAATAGTATAGTAAGTACTACTTATATATTCTATACGTGTATAAATTTAAATAACAACCTGATAGAAAACGAGTGAACAAGTAAGCTGAAAGAACAAGTATAAATCTCGAACGGTGATACCCTCCCACATCTCGGACTGCCAGGAAGCCCAGCAGATCAATAAGGACTTAAGTAATTGAGAGGAACGTATATTCATCACAATTAGCGTCACGCGGAAGGCGTCTTAATCAAGCTCCTTGGGCGAGGGATGCGCAGATGGCGGGTCGCGCTGTACCTTTAAATAACAATGTTGTGACAGGGCAGCTGCGGTGCGGGTCAGCGCGCCAATGGAGAACAGATGGGCCTGCAGCGGTGCTGCTGGGAAGCCCCCCGGTCGCACCAAAACAACAACACCAAAATCTGACGCCTCCATCTGACATCCCAAAGTGTTTATAGAAATAACGTCTCCGCTTCCATTACCTAGGACACTTGTCAATGAGTCACTGGAGAAATATTAGGCTTTTGGCAAATCGGTTTTAAATACTTTACAAAGGTAGATTTGATAGCGATTCTACTGGGGGCGACGGATGAATCTTTTCCAATGTGGAAATTACTCTTGGGAAAATTTCGAACATTGTGTCGAAATGTATCGCATCTGTTTGGAATTTACCTTCAAGTCTATGGAGGTAGTTTTCTCATGGGGGGGTGGACTAGCATCGACTAACAGATGTGTCCATGTGGGCGAACCATTAAACTAGATTGGCATCTCATATTTGGTAAATGGTACAATGGTAAAGATACTGAGATAGTTTTTATTTTTTAGAGGAGCTACAGCGCTAGTTCTGTCAACTGAGTTTTGCATCAATTATAACACCAAAAAAATTGTCATTTCATTTACCCTTTCTATTTTAGTTGAGTCAACAGTGATTTAAATTTTTCTGGTACCAAAGATTATTAACTTTGTTTTATTTAAAAATTAAGAAGTGTCTACACGATTTTTGGGGCATTTTCTTCCATATGATTCTGGCGTTATTTTAGACAAGGGATGGCACTCTTCTAGTGATAATACAATGTTAAATTTGACAAGATGTTACCATCTGGGTGAAATTTCAGCCCCCCTTTAAAGACAAATTGTTTGTGCCGCTTTTTAATGTATTTAATTCTGTTTAATTAAAAATAGTCACTACACTGCAAAAGTCATCAAAATATAAATAATATAAAAAAGATAGGACCAAGTACAGAGCCTTGAGGGACCCCATGTTTTATCTTTAACTGGTCGGATTTTTCATCGTTAAACTACCTGGACTGGTTTTTGTCATCACGTAACTTTTTGTCCATGCTTATGCCGATACTCTTTTTCTATACCCCTCCATTTTTTCTATGATGTATGGAATCAAAAAATTTCTTTTAATCTATGAAAATCCAAATGATCAATTATTTCTAAAAATTTATATTAGTCCATTTTTAGATCTATCTTTCCTGAAACCTTATTGGTTTTCACTTATGAGATTGTACTTAATGAAATTATTAAGTCTATGTCAATAACTGTGTAAAAAATTGTTATATGGGTTTATAATTAGTAAAAGTGGAATAAAATTTCCATTTTACATGGGGAAAATACCAGTTTTAATGGATAAAACCAATATAGGTAAATTGTCCTACATATTTTTTTTTTCAAAATCGAATTCCTAGACAAAGGAATAATAGCCATGTTGTCTTTTTTTTTCCCAATACTTTGTTTTTTTTTTTAACCACTGATTTTGGTTATCGCGGGGGGGTACACGGTTCATGAAAAAAACCATCAGATCTTAGTACTAAATCACATATGGAAAAAGTGCTCAGGCGACGTAACATCATGACCCAGACAGAGAAGACAAGTCATGAGGTTAGTCATTTTTCAGTGGAGGATTGGGTATGAGGGAGGAGGAGCGTGGTGGGTGGGGGGGCTCGCAGGATACATGTTGCAATCGATGAAAATGTCACCGGGGACAAACTATTTCCCTGAGTCGACTTGTAGATAAATATTGTCCAATCCGCCGCTGTCAATCCGCCTCGGCGTCCAAATGGAGAGCCGACCACACCGCCGGCCCGACTGCTCGCGTACACACCAACCTTTCTCAGATTTCATCAGAAATGAAACGCACGCGCAAACATCCGGGGTCGACACGGCCGCTGGTGGTGTTTTTTTTTTTTTTGTCAGATATGGATTTGTCAAGTTCTGATGAATGATGTGTTCTCAAACGATAACCCCTATCAATCCTTACGCGTCTGCTTTTTGGAGCTGACAAATCATGGAGAAAAACATCAAATTCATCTCACACGCACACACACGAGAATACACAAAAAGATTGACACCAATGGGTATGAAGAGATATGCTTCATATTTGCAGCTGGATGCTTTTCTTTTTTTTTTTTGCCCGTATAAACATCATCGTCAGCTGCCGGCTGCGACATATCCAAAAGAGCATGCAGCAAATTAAGCAAATGGTTCACTTCGCTTTGAAAACGTACAAACAACTTGACATTTTAAACGCCGTGCAAATTGAGATGCGTTTTTCTTGTGCCGCCGCAGCGTCTTGGAAAATTTGATTAGCATATTTTAAATACCCCCCCCCCCCCCCCGCCACCTCAAATGCAATCTGTGACATGATTTTGTCAAAAAAATACCCCAAGGATCAAGAGTAATAGTGCAGTGCATTTTTTTTTAGACATTTTTTATGGGCTGGCCCAGTCCCATGGAAAAGAATGCTGGTTTACAACAGGGGTGTCCAAACTACAGCCTGGGGGCCATTTGCAGCCCACAAATTAATAAATTAACAAATAAATTACAACCAAAATAAGAATCAAAACACTAGTCTAAATAAAATATTTTGAATAATATGTTTAATTTAAGCATCAAGATCCACCTGTTTTGCATTTTAAATGTACATTTTTTTCTGCGCAAGGTAGCTCTCAAATATGTTTAGTTCGTACAGATGTCCACAAAAGACCATCATTTTTTTTTTTTTTTAGGATAAGAGAATTTGGAGTGTTGCTTTTAGCTACATTGTGAGTAATGCAAATAAGTTTTTATAAATGCAATATATCGGTAAAATAATGTGCTCATGAAAACGTGCTAGTCTAATAAAAATTGACATGATGTGATGTCACTTTGAAGACAACCCCCCCCCCCCCCCCCCCCCCCCCCCCCCCCACACACACACACACACAACTGCATTCCTCAGCAAGACCACATCCCCCAAAAGTGTATAAGAACTGGGTGTGGAAGGGGTTAAAACTTTCCCACTTCTGCAACGACCGACAGCGCAAGTGGTCCGGGATCTTGTATATCTTTGCTAGTCTGTCTAGATTAAATTAATTGTTTTAACGATGTCATTGTACATGTGACCTTTCGACGAAAACGAACATGCTAGGAACTAGTTTGACGCAGGAAATTTATCTAAGTTCCTTCAGGAGCAAATCCGGGGTTTCAATGACTTTGTGGGGACTTTGTGACGGCACTATAATAGAAAAAACCCTTTGTGTGTGTGTGTGTGTGTGTTGTGCGTAAGAAGCAGGTGGCCACTGCTGGCACGTAGGAACATATTTGAATAGAGAGGGCCGTTATGTTTTCGAGGGTCTACATCTCTTTTGTGGACATCCGAGAGGCCACGCAGATCCCTGCAGGCGTTCATTTTCAGTACGTGTGTGAGTGTGTAAGCGTGCGAGCTGGCATCGCGCGGCGCCTCGCTTCCTGCCTCACACCAGCACGAGCAAACGGGAGCCAAGAGGAAGAATAGAAGGAGGTCACGGGAGTGCGCAGACGGAGGAAGTCGTATTGGGGTAATGAATGCGCGGCGGAACAAAATCATCAGGGGGCTGCGACAGGGCGGCCATTTGCCAGGAAGACACAAACAAAAGCAACACACTGATGGCCATTGATGGGCAAACGTTCTGTGCATCTCGTTCCTAAAAAAAAAATACATTTTCACAGATTTCTTGGTGGCAGCTTCTTAACGCTTTCCTTGCCAGCGACGAGTATTCGTTTTTATACGTTTTTAATTTTTTTCATAGGAAAAATTATTGACAGCAATTTAAAGTTTCTAACCCATGCGCACTTTGATAATGAGTGCCACACCACCACCTGGTGGCGTAGATGTGCAATTACACTACACAACAAAAGCATAGCCTGTTTCCTTAGCCTGAGGACTGGGTGATATGAACTCCTAATTATGAAGAGGCATCTTCATCGTGCAGACAAATTAAGGGACCTTGATCATGATACAGTAAAAAGAGTAATAACAATAATAAATAATAAAATTCTCATCAAATAAGTTTTTATATGGAGGGTAGCTGACACACTTGACTAATGCTTACCTAATAAGTAAGCCAACTGAGAACTGTAGTGATAACTGTGACCATTGGATGGCAGTATTTCCACACATAGAGATATTCCCTAAGTAAGGAATGGAAGTCAATCTTTCATATGATACCACCCATATTTACAGACATAGCACACAATATTCTGTTGGCTTTAAATGATGAGTGAAAATGCTCAAGATATTATCTCTTTTAGAGTTATCCTTTTCCGATACCGCTTGACACTAAAAGATTTAAATGTTACTTTTATAGTAGCCTACTGATATTTCCAAACATGAAGTGAAACGTCTTGTTTACTGAAAACGCCACTCACCGTGTGGCTGCCATGCCCTCATATGATGTTGTTCAATGCCACCGGCCACAAAACATCCAACCATCATTTTGACCATTTATCTCATGAGTGTTGCAAAGTGAAGGAAGGGGCCCAAAATAGGCATTTTACTGATATTAAATTTCAATACATAGTCGATAGATTAAACTCACTTGACACACATTCTTTCTATCAAATTGTTCTCCAGTGGGAACTCAGTACTCATACCAAAAGTTCCACCTGTGAGTGACACATTTTCATCACTTTTCTACACTTTTTCTACAGTCAAACGTTGTAGCTAATAAATGAAATGTTGCTATTTACTCATAACAAAATCCCTCTTCTTCAATTCCAGAACCAAGACGACTCTAAAAGACGTGGATAAGGTACGTATTTACTCTTGCACGGGTGGTACGATGTCGGTGTAAAGGAGGTACGCATTTTCTACAGTTAAATGTTGTAGCTAATAAATGAAACGTTGCTATTTACTCAGTGCAAAAGCTCTACTCTTAAACTACACAACTAAAACAAAACTAAAAGACATGGATAAGGTGCGTATTTACTCTTGCACAGGCGGTACGGGGGCGGTGTAGGGGAGGTATGAAGATCAAGTCACGTTAATCTGTTCAGGCAGGACCGATGCGACAGCGCAGAATAAGTGAGAAATGCTAAAAAAATGCATCTATGAAGAAATGATAGGGCCCCTTTACCCCCTCAATTTTTGTTTTTGTATCTCGATCAATGGCCCAAATCGGGACGAAATTGTCACAGAGGGGTTAACGTAATAAAGTTTTAATCGAGAGAGAAAATTAGGGTTGAGAGTTAGTGTATAAGGGTCCAGTTGGAAGCTACGGCAAGTTGTGTCTTTTTTTATTTTGTTCACCATCCACGTCAGCACTTTTGCTCCGCTCGCTTTTATTTAGGCAGTTAGCAGCATCATTAGCGCGCATCTTGGACAGCGCGTGACCTTTCCACCCTCTCTGCGGTTGCGCCGGTTCCGAGCCGGCTATCAAGTTTGGTCACGTCCCCGGCGGTATTGCTTTAAGTTCATTAGCAGGAAGGTGATGCGACAGCACATTAAATGCCAAGAAGGCACGACGGAAAACGCACTCAACACAAGTCAGCCGTTTGGTCGGCTCAGCAGATTGTTTCTATCATAATTACAGTCCATTATAATGTTGTTTATCGTTATTCGGTTATGGCTGGCTCAAGACTTGCCGTCTATCGGATTAGCAAGATTTACTCCAGTTTTTAAACTCATACTGGCTAAAATTTGAGCAGTTATTCATCAGCTTTTGAGGCCTCTGATTATCATTTTCTTAATGTTACCATGGAAACATGGCTCTGTTTGCATAAGCCCTCTGGCTAGAAGATGGGTGGGCAAACTTTTTGAACTGAGGGCCGCAAAGAGTTCTAAAATTTGACAAAAGGGCTGGAACAGGAGCAGATGATGGAGTGTTTTGATAATCCACCTCATATGAGGAAAAAAATGGGGGGTATCGTGAAAACATTCGATAATTTAAATCGAACATGAACAACGGCACTACAACAGTATTATTCAAGTCCCGTGCCTTTAAATATGTATTGAAATGACTCTGGTTGAGAAGTATTGCTCTAGGAAACCAAGCAGATGCTGAAAAAGTGGTTGAGTTGGTGTAAGGACAATAAGGAAGGCATTTAAAGAGCGGCGTTAAAAAAAAAAAAAAAAAAAGCAGTCAAGTACTTAGCCCTCACATGCAGATTCACTTACTTGAATAGGGTGCTTGGCTCAAGATGTTTGGACTGGAATTGACTCAAGCGATGGCTTTCTAACTTTTATTGTGAAAGCTTCAACCAGGTGAAAAATCTTTAAGTATAAACAGAGAGAAATTCAGGAATGTGACCCAAAGCCATAAATTTATCACTAAAACCACAAAAGTTTCTTTTTTTTCCCTCCAAAAATGGCTTTTTTTTTTATCAAATCTTCATTTCTATAGTTTCCTTTTCTCAGACAGATTTGAATTTTGACATGTTTTTGACTTCTCTTTTTTCCTTCCTCTTTTCATCTCTCCCCTTCCCTCGTCTTCCTCCTCATCCTTATTTTTCATCCCCCTTCTTCTTCCTTGCTCCTTACATCTTCTTCATTTTCCTTGTTTTTCATCTTCCTTCTTCCTCTTCTTTCTACCTTTCTTCTTGCTCCCTTTTCTTCCCTATTCTTTCTTCCTCTTCTTTAACTTCATCTTCTCTCCTTTCTTTCTTCTTCCTCCCCTGCCGTCTTCTTCCTCTGCATCCTTCTTTTTCTTTTCAGTCCTTCTTCCTTTTCTTCCTTACAGCTTACTTTTTCTTCCTCTTCTTTTTTCTTGTTTTTCTTCTTCCCTCGTCCACGTCTTTCCACCTTTCGTTTCCTCCCTTTCTTTCCATTCTCCTTCTTCTTCCTCTTCGTTTTCTTCCTTCTACATTTTCTTCCTTCCTCTTCTTTCCTCCTTTCTTCTTCATAGGGAGAAGATTTTTTTCTTTCTCCTTCCTTCCTCATTTCTCTTCTTTCCCCTTTTTTCTTCTCCCTCTTCTTGTTCCTTCCTTCCTTTCCTCTTCCTTCCTCCTTTTTTCCCTGCTTTTTCCTTCTTTTCTTCTTCCTTTATCTTTCTCTTCCTTCCTTCTTTCTACTTCTTCATTCTGTTTATTTCTCCCCTTGCCTTCTTTTTTCTATTTTCTTCTTCCTCTCTTCTTCTCTTTCTAATTTATCTTTCTCCTTTCTAATTTTTCTTGTCTTTTTTCTTCCTCCCTGCCTTATTTTTCTTCCTTCCTTCTTTCTCCATCTTCTTCATCCTTCACGTTCTTCGTCCCTTTTCTTTCTCTCCGTGCCTTCTTTTTCTCCTTTGTTCGTCCTTCCTCCTTTCTTCTTCTTTCTCCCCTCTTATTTTTCTTCTTCCTCCTCTTTTTCCTTTTTTCTTTTCCTTCATTCAAAAGCAAAATGGCAATCTACAAACCTTTTCAAGGGCATAGAATTGTGACCATTTTCTGACATACCCCTATGATATTTCCAAGAGGAATTTTGTACCACAGTTTCTAAGTAAAATCAAGAGTAGACTTTAAAAAGCCCCAAGGCTCATTAGACATATTCAAAAACATGTGTTCTATGTTTTTTCTGGCCGCTGGAGTGACTTTATATAAATTGACAGGAATGAGGTTCCGCATCCCTCATCTAAAGGTTTCTGCTGCTTTTCCTATTGCTCAACTCATCAATGCCTACAGAAAGAGGCAAATCAATGGATACATTGTCAGCATTTAACACTCGGCACGATCCAAACATGATCCATTGATCCATGAGTGTGTCGCGCTTTGTGTGGAACTGTGCCCACTGGCCAGTTGGTTGGTTCAAACAAATGCCGATAAACCAATCGTCTCTTAGATTTTCAGTTTATTTGCATCCTGAACGGCTCTGCAAGGTAAAAACAAATCGTTAGCGAAAGCATTTGGATGAAATCTTTATAAAAAGAGACGCATGTGCCATTTTTTTTAGATATATCTCTCCTATATGGGGAAATTTAATATTTGTTTCAAATGTTTTTTTCCTTCAACCTTTCAAATTATTCAGTGGCATCAGTTCTATCCATACAAATACAGGTTAAATTTTAAACAACAAAGAATTTTCTGTTTGCTGACATGGTTTGACCGCCGCTCAACGGAATGTTGCAAAAATCGCAGGAAAATCAATGTCATAAATCCTGTTAAAATGCATCTCAAAAATTGTCATTATAATGGCTTTATATGGTCCAAAAATTGGATGAATAATTGTGTCCACAAAATTTCACACATCCAGCTGCAATCACATAGAAATGTCAGAATTGCTGCATTGTTTATATATGCAATTGTAACATGTTTCAATCATCTGCTGGAAATTTCAGCTCCCTAGTGTATTTTTCCCATTGATTCTTCAATATCATAAAAAAAAAAAAAAAAAAAAGGAATTTACACAATATGTAACAAAATGCCACAAGGCATTCTCACTTTTACATGTTTAATTATCAAATCCAATTGTATTGGACTGTACATATTGGAGTGTAGTAAAAACGGAAAATCTTTTATTTTTGAAGCAATCGAAGCAAATTATGTTCCAATTTAAAATGAATTGTATCACACCCTTTTTTGAGGTTTATTGAGATACACACATATACGTTGTATCTGTTCCAAGCTAGCTGATTTTTATTGTTATGAGATAACAATTAACAGCATATAAGCTAGAGAAAAAATGGGTATTGCAAATATGATTTGAGAATAGAATGATCCGCATGAAATTTCAGACAAAGACCGATAATCATGGTGCAAAATCGTTCCGCTAAGCGCCACCACCAGGAGATTCGACGTTCAGTGGACACCGAAGCCAGTCCGGGCATAACTACAGGTGCTTTAATTAGAAACTAAATAATGAAACAGAATGGCGCTCGCCTTGAGCGTAAAAAATAGAAGTGGCGAGCAGACGGCGGGCAGAGGAAACGGTTCTTAATCTTCGCTTTGCGCCTCGAAGCATGGTAGCTTTTTTTAATGAACGAATGGAAAGCAATCACAAACGGTGGCGCGTTCATCGCGCGGCTCGACGGGTGACCTTTTGCATTTCAACAAAATTAAAAATTACATTGCTTTAACCTATTTCTTTCTACCTGTGAGGCTTTCCCCCGATTGCCCCCCTTGCCCCCCTGGCAATGTTTCGCCAGACGTCTCACTCCCCGCTGGCGGCTCGATGTGATTTTGCCCCCCCCGCCGGCCGCGCCAATTCCAATTTTAATAGAAGTGCCTCTCTGTTCACCTGTGTTGAGAATTAGAATGGACTTGTTGATGGGTTGGAGGTGCGCGAGCGTTCATGGTTGAGTAGCCTCTCATTTCAAAGGCTCTCCAGCTTGAAGGTGAAGAGTGCATCGGCGATGTGAACTCTTCCAAATGACTTGTAAGAGTTGTGCTTTTGCTGTTGTTTAAGGTGAGGGTGAATTATACCAAGTCACTTCAATCTCTGAAATGCTGTTAAAGGAAAAAAAATTGACTTTGTATACAAACACAGTGAACCTACCGCGTATCACGCATTCTTGAATGCACCAATTGGATTATTAGGGGAGAACATAAAGTATATGCTCCTGGGACCCAGCCTTTTTATTGCCTTATATTTTATTGCCTAATACTTTATTGCCTTAAATATGGCACCGGAGTACCATATTTTTCGGACTGTAAGCCGGAACTTTTCTCTCGTGATTTGAGCCTTTGAGTCCAGTGCAGCCTGTCTGCAGTTTGCTTGTTTTTTGGGGACAATTTACCGAGGTAAAGCAAATCTATCTGTTCACGGTGTTGATTTATGGAACAACTCTGAAATACAACTGAAAAAAAGTGAATCAATGGCTCTGAGTAAAAATTTTTAAAAATATAGTATTAAAAATATAAAAATTATGTATAAATTAACAAAAGTTTGTAATGTGGAAATTATATATATATATATATATATATATATATATATATATATATATATATATATATACACACACACATACATACACACTATGCTCAGTAGAAGACATCCTGGCATTTTTAATGTCCCACACATTCTTTCTGAGACTATAAGGACACAAATTAGTAGACTGGGTTTTAGAAGGATCTAAATATTATGATGCCAACAAGCCTGAAGAGTTAAATGAAAATGAGTGGACATTTTATATTAATGGCAAGAACTGATTTTAGTTCATTCTGAAAAAAACAAAACAAACAAAAAAACATTTTATAGCTAAAAACTTCACACATATCATATCTGTCCAAGCCTGAAGTGGCAATGAACTAGGCAAAAGGGTAGTAAAAACAAATAAGGGCGAGTAAATAGTCAAATAAATTGTATTCAGGCATTAACTTGGAGATGCAAATGTAAATCCGGCCATTGAAAGCTGACATCATGCTCACTTTTACGAGCCTTTAAACGAAAGGTTGCATGAGCCTTTTCAAGCAACATTTTTGATCTAATTAAGGTCTTCTGGTGTTAAGATTCCGACACGCGCGAGGCTCTAATGAGGAGCTGCACAACTGTCTGTCCGCTCACAACTCGCTAATATGAAAAGATGAGCATCTCATCCATGCATAAGCTTTTCTCCTCCACACCTTAACACTTAGATTGAGTTTGGGTCAAACTTGGCCCATTTGGATACCTGACAGAGATACGAACACACTCATTCACTGCCATTGGTGGCTATAGACCATAAAGATCCATTTTTACTGGGCTAGCAGTGAATAAAAAAGATGATGAACCGCTACTTTTTTTCTCACACTTTGAACGCCGAGGCTTGTAGTCCTGTGTGGCTTATCTGCAGTTCTTTTTACAAGCCACCGGGGGCAATCCCGAGAGAAGAAGAAACTATCAAAGTATTGAGTTTGAACTGAAATTTTACACCTCCTCAGGTGGGACAATTAAACACAATCGGGCGTGTTACTTTTGCATTGGTACCGTATTTTAATAATCAGAGTGTGTTGGTGTTATCATGAAAAAAAACTGTGCTGCTCAAATGTACGATCTGCGTAAAAATATCCAACGTTACAACCCATGTCTTAAAGTCAGGTGGGAGTCGTCCAAAAAATATGGTAATATCAAATTTGGAAAAGAAAAAAAGAAAAAAAAAAAGGATTGCCTTTGGTGCAGAAAAAATATAAATAAATAAACAAATAAAAATGAAATCACTGTACATTTTATTGAAATAAAAAGCATACAACATCATTTTTTTTAGAATGATTATTAAGCTTAGTTGGAAGCCACATAACAAAAATGCCAAAAGTCATAGCTATATTTTTTAATATTATGGATCTCTTGAATAACAAATCATTATAATTTATAGGTCGTTATTACTTCCATATCATATATGAAATGGTATTGAGTTTTTGGGCAATACATGTTGACCAAACAAAAGAGACAAATAGAACAAATGAGCAAATACAACTAACATTATTATTCATCAATTTGAAGAGTTTGAAATTTTAGGATGTCGAGTCTGTATGGTGCAAATAATGTATAAAATTGATATGATTGTGATCGTGGTGGGAATCTTGAATATATGAAATTTGAACTAAAATAGAAATAGGATAAGTTCAGGAAGTTCTTTTGAAGTGACAGTAGATGGCTTCAACAGAAATCTGTCTCCCATTTGCTAGTTCTTTGATTTTTTTTTTTTTTTTTTTGGGCTGCTTGCATGCGTGCATCATTACAATCCTAAATTAGCATCTGCCGGTCTCGAGGGCCTGGCGCCGATGCCTCGTCATTCACGGTCCGTTAAACCCGACTGGTCAGTGGAGCGGCGTGCGGCTTCCAGTTGCAGTCAACCTTGCTTGGAGACACATTTAACCAGAGGCTAAAGAGTTGCCACCTTCTGCTGTTAATAGCCACTGACATGACTCCGTTATTTTTAGCTGAAACATTAGTGATTTGATTGCTAGTGGTGCTAGAGATTAGTTGACAGGAAACGAGTTGTCAGGAAAGCACAGCAAATGCTAGCGATTCCCCAGCGGCGATAGGTACTGAAGTACAAGTCTTTTGTGACAATAAATAAGTAGATTTCGTCTTCTTTTGTAGTTTTCAACTCATTAATGAAGAAATCATCGGACAATATTGGTCAGCATCACAAGTACAGTAAAACTTTACAACGAAACCGGCATGTGCAAAAATATCCCCGAGAGTGAAAAAAAATCATGCATTGAAGCCTTTCCTTCTTTGTAACTTCCAAGTGTATTCCTACTTTCTTTGCAAGACCAATCCCCAGTCAAGTTTCCAAGTCTAGTTTCTGAGTCTAGTTTAACCTGCGCGCTGTGGTAGCAATGGAATTTTGGAAATAATAACCTTCTACTTTTCAACTTCCTGGTCCCGTCTGCTTCTGGGTCCAAATTCTCCTCCTCAAGTGATATTTTTGTCCAATTTTATCCAGCCATTTGTTGGAGTCTGCATTGGCCGAAAAATATCTCTAACTGTCAGGGCATCAGTGTAATTGTGTGCATGGTTTAATTTTATTTTGCTTGAAAAAGTCACCGTGTATGAAACTCACTACAGAGGATGTTCATAGTCTGCAACTTTCTAATGAAATATGTAAAATACATCTTTGGGCTTGAATGAGTTAATCGGACGATTAACGTAATCAGCATTAGCCTAAAAATATCAATATCGATCAGGGCCTTGATGTAATCGTCTGCTTATTAGTTATCTATTGAATTTGCGTGAAAATTGTACCGCTCTTCACTGTTGATTGAACTCACTGAAAAATCGTAAAAATACGTTTTTGGCAGTGAATGAGTTAATGAAACGGTAATGGGCTTTTCATCCTGCCAAACGGTATTGGCCTAAAAATATTCATATCTCTCAGAGCTTCCAGGTAATTGCCTGCATGTTTATAGTAATTTGTTTCATTTGTTTGAAAAGATCACCACTCTTTACCGTTTATTAAACTCACGACGGAGGATGTTCATAGTCAGCAACTTTCTTGGAAAGATTCGGAACCAACAAAAAAGTAAGGCAGCTTGTTGCGTCAGCACTTTTGCCACGACGCTCCTCGGAAGCCAAACAGGCGAGAATGCCGTAAAATATCACTTTGCTTAGCTCCAGTTGTTCCGCGTGCTCGTCGCATTTCTCAGCCTAGCAAAGTTTGATCAATTTACCACCGGCAATATTAGCCTGTCATCACCAGCCCAACGTATTTTGTCAAAACACGAAAAAAAAAAAAAAAAAAAAAAAAAACATGAAGCAAGCGTTCACCCAGACTCATTTCTCTTGTGTTTCATTTCTTCTTCTGCACTTTTATTTTCTGTTTGATGCTCCATCTTGGCGGAGCAGATTACGATTCGTCGCCGCGGCTGAGAAAAAGCAGGCGGATGGACAAGGCTGTTAACGCTAGCGAAATAACAAAGCGGCGTGAAGAGCGAGAAGGCTATGCAGTACGTGGAGCAAAGGTAAATCAGGACGTATCAAGATGCCGTATCGGAAGCGGCGGGAGCTTAGTGTTGACGCAGCAGGAAGCCGGCGGAGGAGAAATCGTGTTAGGGAGCATCACGCTGCCACAAATCACATCGCGAGTGATGCGCCATCTTTTTGCTACCGCATTTCAAAAACTCCACTTTCCTTTTTTTTCCCAGACGTTTCTGGTTTTAGCGCCGAGTAAGCACAAGGTCGGGGAAAATGGCGGAAGGGGAATTAGCGATTTAATCACCAGTTGCACCTAAAAAAAGGGATAAAGTAGGGCTTTAAACTTGGGTTAGGTTTTTAAAACGAGGCTAGGCTAGGTTTAGGGTTTCAAAGTAGGACATTAAAAATAAAATGTAGGATAGTAAACAAGCATAGGCATTCAAAACAGAATTGGGTTAGGGTTTTGAAACCGTGATATAAAAGTAGACTTTCAAACTGGGGTTAGGGTTTCTAAGTAGGGTTTGAGACTAGGTTGAGAGTTTCAATGTAGGGCTTCAAATTAGGGGAAGGGTTTCAAAGTGGGATTTTAAACTAGGGTAAGGGTTTTAAAGTCGTGTTTTAAACAAGGCTTAGGGTTCCAATGAAGGATTTTAAATCTAAGTTTTGAGTTTCAAAGTTGGGTTTCAATCTTTCAAAAAAAGAGGTAGCATTTCAAAGGTTTAAATCTCAAATGGTTTCAAACCAGGCTGATAGACTAGGTTTAGGGGTTTATGGTAGGGTTTGAAACTTAAGGTTTGGGGTTTTAAAGTAAAGTTGCAATGCAGGGTTTCAAACTTCGGTTAGGGGAGTGATGGGGAAATGAAGCTTCGTGAAGCACTTGTGATTTTTTTGTACTCCACTATACGGTGTTCTTGGTTTATTGATAAATGTTTATGCAATTCCCGCGGCCTCTTTAAAACAAGAGTGCCATCTGGAGGAGTAAGAATATATTACAAATGCTTCACGAAGCTTCATTTGACCATCATTAGGTAAGGGTTTCAAAGCAGGTTTTTAAACAAGGGTTAGGGCCTCAAAATAGGGGTTCAATCTAGGATCTAGGCTGGATTTTGGTAAATGGTCCTAGTTTTAATGACACACCTCTGTTCTTCAAAAAAGAAAAAAAGCACTGTACTGAACCAAAATGAACTCTATGGCAATGAAGCAATAAAATCTCTCAAAATCCAGTTCTGTGCCGTATGTTATTTTCTCATATATATTAGAACCAAGTCAACTTTTGATTTTTTTACTTCTTCTTCATCTTACCGTGTCCTGCTGTGCCACCACGTCTCCTCGCGTTGATTCATCTTCCACTTCTGCTTCTTCTATTGTCATTGATGATCCACTGGCATGAATCAACTTCCTGTAACAGGTCCCAAAAGTCTGCACTTGCCAAAAAGAAACAAACTCTGCATTCGAGCACTTCATATAAAGTCTCATGTAAAAAAAAAAATAACAAATCACAGCAGAACTTGTAAATTGGAACACAAACAATCCGGTGACCCTGATTGACTTCCTACCAAATAAACGGAAGCGAATTCATTTGTTGGAAGGCTTTATTTATTCCCATAATGGCCCAAATTTTTCGACAAGCATACGCTGTCGCAACATAGGACAAATGCTAATCTTAGCCGTGAGACTACAATTGCATTCGGATGTATTGTCAAATACGTTCAAATGTACTCGTAAGCGATGCTTAAGCATGGGTGTATTTAAATACGTTAAAAGGTACGTGTTTACGTCGCATTTTTCATATTAAAAATATGCACCGTGGATCAATAATGCTAGCTTGAAAAGAACCAAACGGCGCGGTAATATTTTGTTTCGAAGCAGCGCGAGTTAAGTGTTAAGGCAACCAGATGAGACTAAGCCCGGGTTAAAAGTTGAAATGTGTTTTAAAATCCCTCATTAAACGTGCTTCTTTGAAAATATTATTTGAGAGCTTTCCAAGAAATGTCTTTTCCCCAAACCTTCAATCAGCCCAGTTCTGTCACAGCTTCCTGTTTTATGCCTGGTCCATACCCGAGTCAGCGAGAGAAAACAAACTATATTTCGTTTTTTATTCCTCCCTCAACTCCAGACAACGTTGCATTTTGCTTTTTTTTTTTTTTTTTTTACTTTGCTGCTGAATGTCTCTGACAGCTGTTGTGGGGTTCCTGTCAAAGGAAAAAATTCATTTTTTTCTCTAACAGTCACACGAACAAGATGGGAATAAACAGAAGCTAGAGTAGAAGTGCGATCCGCTTCAGAGAGTCAGGCGGGCTTTTGGAAAGGTTAAACATTGAGACTGGGTTTTTTTTTTTTTTTTACTTCTATTTTTTTGCCTAACAATAACAGAAAGTAGAATGATGTTCAATTGAAGAGCTATAATTTCTTATTGCAGGAAAGCCAAATAAGTTTGACCGCGTCCGTGATTGGCAGGAGTGTGCCTATCATGACCGTACCACAAGATGGCGAAATTGAGCCGTATGTATAAACAGTCGTATGGCGAGCAATAGAAACTTGCTAATAGCTAATATGTTTAAACCCCAGGTAAAAACATCAAAATAACATATACATATTAAAAATGTGTATCAAAATAGTATAGTAGGTGCTACGCATGTATAATATACATGCATACAATTAAATAACATCATAAATAAAAAATATATAAAGGATTTGTTTACCTTTGAGCGACTTTTGGCCATATTCCAGTGTGAAAGTAGCCTAGCCTAAGCTAGCTTCGCCTTTTTTTGTATTTCTTGATTATCTCCAGATTCGTTTCCATATAAATCATCTTCTTACTTCTCTCTTTAACATCAGCACTCGTGGGACCCATGAGTAACCCTTTCAAGTTTGAAGCATTAAATTTGAACAATAAATACGTTATTTTAAGCACTCGGACGAGAGTCTGTCTTTAGCATGCGGCCATTTTGACCGTGACGCCAACCAAGAGCAAACCAGCATTGTAGTGACGTACACGTTGACGCATTTATAGACCGCGTACAAATCCAACATGGCGGTCACGCACGCACACTAACCGCCATGTTGGACGTGGCAAGGCGAAAGATAGAAATTTGCAATAAAATAAGAATGTTCTTTTTTTTGTTTCAGGTACTTTGATGAACTTTTTTTTCAGTTTCAGACTAAACTGTAACCCGTATAAATGCTGTAAAAAACTAATTAACAGTTGCTGAAAGTTGATTCATATTGTTCTTTTCTTGAAACTTTCTTGAAGAAGTAAAAGGGCAAAATTATATTGAATTTAAAAATGCTAAAATCCGATTCAAGGGTCTGATTATTGTTCTGTGCAGTGAATGGGCAGGCTGAATGTTATTTATGTCTCGGTACTGTAAAAATATTGAACAGCATTTAGTGCTACATGTGCTCTAATGTTCTTTTGCAGCCTTTCTTTTCGCTCGCTTGTGTTATTATTGTTGACGATCCAGCGGGCGCTTTGTCGGCCGCTCTCATTTGCAGTGGTGATTTGCACTGCGGGACTCACACACATACGCTGATTTTCCGCAGCTCTCAGGCTGATTTGATGGGCAAAAAAAAAAAAAAAAAAGCTGCCTGCCGCCTCATCACCTGCCACATTTCTAATCTGGAAAGCACTCAGTGGCTGTCTACCTTTTGCCAAGGCGCTACAATCATCCAAATCAGTTATTTCAAGGATTTTTTTTTTTAACTGTGCATCTGCTATTGGATGGGCTTCAAATCGACACAATGAGAGGCAATCAACGCAAAGAGCGTCCACAGTCGTTCTTATGACAGTTGGCAGAAATGTTCGAACCAAGATTCAAAAAGTTTTGTCGTACTTGGTCTGGGCCTTTTTTTTTTAATTTGGGTAACTTCAAAATGAAAAGTCAGTTCAATTATATGATTTGCAGTAGGATTTCTTTCTTTTTCTTCCTTGCTTCCTTCCTGTCTGTCTTCCTTCCTTCAATAGTGATCCTTCCTCACTTCATTCCTTTCTTCCTTTCTGCCTGCCTTTCATTGTGCATTCCTTCCTTCACTCTTTTCTCCTTCCCTCCATCTTCTCTCCCTTCCTTCATCATCCATCCTTCTTTCTTTTCTTCCTTCCATCCATCCATCATCCATGATCCTTCCTCCCTCCCTTTCTTCATCATCCATCCTTCTTTTCTTTCTTCCTTCCTTCCATCCATCCATCATCCATGATCCTTCCTCCCTCCCTTTCTTCATCATCCATCCTTCTTTTCTTTCTTCCTTCCATCCATCCATCATCCATGATACTTCCTTCCTCCCTCTCTTCCTTCTTGCGTTTGTTTCTGCCTTTCTTTCTTCCTTTTCTTCCTTCCTTTGTCTTTCTTCCTTTCATTCATTCACCCACCATCCTTCTTTCCACTCTCCCTCCTTCCCTTCCTTTCTTCATCATCCATCCTTGTTGTCTTCTTTCCTTCCATCATCCATCCACCCATCCATCCATCCATCCATCCATCCATCCATCCATCCATCCATCCATCCATCCATCCATTATCCATCCTTCCTTCCTTTTGTTACTTTCTTCTTTCTTTCTCATCATTCTATCCTTCCCTTTTTTCCTCCCTTCCATCCTTCCTTCCTCCCTTTCTCCCTGCCTTTGTTTTTGCCTGTTTTCCTTAAATCATTTGTTCTTTCCATCATCCATCCATCCATCCATCCATCCATCCATCCATCCATCCATCCATCCATCCATCCATCCTTCATCCTCCCTCCCTTCCTTCCTTCATCATCCGTTTGTGTTGTCTGCTTTTCTTCATCCATCCATCCATCCATCCATCCATCCATCCATCCTTCCTTCCTTCCTTTTGTTGCTTGTGTTACTTTTTTCTTCCCTTCTGCATTAATCCATCATTTCCTTCCTTCCTCCCTTCCATCCTTCTTACTGAACGTGTGCAATATGATAATGAACATTTTAAACATTTGCTATTCACACGAGAAAGTGGTGCTCGCACGAGCTTTCTCCAGGTGTTCTGGTTTCCGCTCATATTCCAAAAACAAGCATGGTAGGTTAATTGAGGTCTTTTATTAATCTCATTATTATTAGGTTGGAAAAGTGGTAGGTTGCAAACACAGACACAGTCATCCGCACACATAGCCACAAATAAAGGGCAGTTGGTCTCCCTGATCGATTGAGCCACGCGCCGCTCCGACATCTGAGAAGGCCTCAAGACGAATGAGCTGACCTACGAGGGAAGAGAAAAGAAGAGCAAAAAGCAAGCCTTAGAAAAGCTCAGAGCTTCTGTGTCAAAGTGCACTTTCTTTCTTTCAAAACAAACTTTTCCCTCGAGTTCAATTACATTGGGAAAATACATTCCACACTCGGAAACGCTGTCACCAGAAAGCCTTTATTAACAGAACAGGCAGTGCTTTAATTAGCAATTAGTCCTGCCAGGCCAACAGTATGAACCATTAAAGGGTACATGCATTTCCTCATATAATTACACACATACACATACACATACATACATATATATATATATATATATATATATATATATATATATATATATATATATATATATATATATATATATATATATATATATATATATATATATATATATATATATATATATATATATCTTGCTCCTGCCTTCCTGTGTAGAGTTTGCATGTTCTCCCCAAGCCCGTGTGGGTCCTCTTGGGGGACTCCGGCTTCCTCCTACACTACAAGAAGATGTACGGAAGGTGTATTGGACATACTAAGTTGTCCCTATGTGTGATTGGTTGCTTGAATGGGTGTTTGTCTCTGTGTGCCCTCCAATTTGCTGGCAACCAGTTCAGGATGTCTCCCGCCCACTGCCTGAAGTCAGCTGGGATAGGCACCAGCAAGCCTGCGGCCCTTGTAAGGGTACAATGGAACAAATATAGAAAATAGTAGTTGAAAATGTGATTAATAATGATAAGCTATGGAAAATTTAAAGACTAATTGGTTATAAAATGTAATTGCTTGACAGCCCTAATCTATATACATACGTGTGTGCATGCATGCGTTTGCGTACGTGCGTGAGTGTGTTTTTTTTTTGCTATATGGTGAGAACCATATTACGGGTTTTATTTTCTTTTAGTGGACCTCGTGGACCATTTTGGTGGACCCCACAAGTTCAGATCTCTTTTTGAGGGTCAAGACATGCTTTTAAAGTATAGATTTGAATTGGATTTTGGTTGAGATTACGGAAAAGGTTAGGGTCAGGCGATCTGTGGTGATGGTTGAGGTTAGGGCGTCGACTACGATGGAAAAACATTTTTGTATGCATGCGTGTGCATGTGTGTGTAAGCAATGGGTATTTCTAAAAATATTCTGAGGGAAAAATGGTTAGTATGAGTTTTGGGCTAGGTCCACATGCTGTACCTAACACTTTTAATATCATTATTCATTGAAAATCCGCTAGCCACGAGCCAGACACTCATGCTCCTGTACAGCCCTGAAAAAAAACAAAAACAAATGATCACCTCTCTGCTGACATTCCGGCACTGGCCGCTCGTCACCACACACACATACACACGCTCGGGAATGACTGTTGTGCACTGAAAAGGGCACATCGACCACTAATTGGAATCGTGCCCATTCTGAGCTTGAGGCTAATTAGCAGTGTATCAGCAGGATGTGAGCCACATACTAATGTAGCAATAAAAGCATACTTTCTTAGCAGCTTTTCATGCTTCAGCCAGCACCTAGCCCACGATGCTGATCACAAAGTGTTATAATCACTCCCCGGAATAGACCGAGATGGTTTTAATTTAGTACGCAATTAGCAAAGAGAGCAATCAATCAAACTGATTATGTCGTTTGTCAGACACTCCATTTCCCTTGAATACAGTTTTCATTGAAGTGCGGGTTCAAATAGTTGCAAAAATGTGCGGTTTTACACTGCAAGCATACGGTGCCATGAAAAAGTGTGTCACTTTTTTTTTATCGCAATTTCCTGTTTGATTGAAAAATCAAACAATTGTCAACATCAGACAAAGATGGTGTGCATAAAAATAAGTTTTTAGATAAGTTTTATAAAAGGGAAAGTCACTCCAAGAGATTTTTCAGTATGTTCTATGTGGCCCCACATTTATATTAAACGTATATTAAACAGCTCAACTTACATGTTTTCTGAGTTTGATCATGAGACATTTACAAGATGAGCAAGAATGGAAGTGACTTGACCTTTGAGCAACTGTGATGTCATATTCAGTTGACAGCAAGAGGCAAAATGGCCGCCCCCTGAGCTGTATAAAATTATAAAAACGGGTGGATTTCGCTATTTAATTCATTCCAAAACCCATTTAACAATCAAAATGCTGCAGAAAAACTATTGAGCTTATCATTGAGAAGAACATTTTTGGGTTGACTTTCCTTTTAAGGGGAAAAAAGATTCAAAGCAGAATGAAAAAATACCTGCATTCAAACTGTGAATTTACTGGCAAATCTGTTTTCAGTTTATATTCACCGACCAAGCCTGATTAACTCTCAACCGAAAAGAACATGGTAAAATCTGTAAAACGTGGTGGTGGTATTGTGATGGGGTTGCTTTGCTGCTTCAGAACCTGGGTGAATTGTTCTGATTGAAGGAATCATTAACTCTAAAGGTGAATGATTGACCATCCGTTTGTGACCTCAAACTGAAGCACATTTGGGTCTACTCTTCATTTCCAAATAGCTTTAAAAAAAAAAACAAAATGAAGGATTTGGACTGGGTAATTTGAAGTTCAGACACGTCTAATTGAAATGCTGTGGGATAACCTTTGAAAGGTCGTTCATGCTTGAAAACTCTCCAGTATTGCTGAATTAAAGCAATTCTGAAAAGATGAGTGGGCAAAAAATATCTCCACAGAAATGTGAAAGACTGATTGCTCGTTAGAAAAACACTTGATTTTAGTTGTAGCTGCTGAGGCTTTCCCAAGCAGGTATTGGCTTTATCTTATGATCTTATTTACCGTGTTTTTCGGACCATAAGCCACAGCAGAGTGTAAGCCATACAAACAAACAAAAAATACGCAAATTTTATTTTTGTCACGTATAAGCCGCGCCGGACTATAAGCCGCAGGTTGTAAATTCAGATATTTTTCCAGAAAGATGGTCATGCCAATATCATCATGCCTTCAATACAAACTGAACATGCCTGCTCATTTAGAAGTAAGAGTAATTTACACACTCGGATTATTAGATTACTGCACGAACAAAACAGTAATACGCCTGAATTGTGTTTACTTTTGAAGAGTGCGCCCTGGTGGCGAGAAAAACAGCAGTTCAAACTCAAAATGAATGCAGTGCTTCTCAAATAGTGGGGCGGGGCCCTAGGGGGTGTGTGGTCATGCCAGAGGGGGTGGGGATGAACCTAGAGAAAAGGCTTTGTTTTTGTCATGTGAAGTTTGATTGCAATAAAATAAGAATTTTCTTTTTGTTTATGTGTCAGGCACTTTGATGCACCTGGTTATTTTTTTTCTATTTTAGACTATTTTTTCTCTTTCCTGGGGGGGGGGCTTGGAATAATATTTTTGAGAAACGCTGGTTTACGGAGAGATTGCTCTATGGAGAGTAGTACAATAAAAATGCATATAAACCGCATTAGACTATAAGCCGCAGGGTTCAACACGTGAGAAAAAAGTAGCAGCTTATAGTATAAAAAAAAAATATGACACAATCTCTGTTTTGCAGCAACATGTAAAGTAGAGCTTTTTAAAATAAGACAATGTAATGCTTCATATAAATACATCGAATTCAAGCAGAATCCAGACGACAGTTTCAAAATATTGCACACCCTTGCTTGAATAATTTGCATTTAGCAGCCTAGCAATAAGCAATGTGCTACTCGGCCTCCTTGAGCAGCTCCGATAAAGACAAAAACAGTGCCGGCCTTTTTTTTTTTTTTTTGCACTAATGGAGCCTCATTGGTGCCTGTTGAGTTTGTGAAGGGCTTTAATGGACTGTCAAGTATTTCTCTGGGCCTGTTATGAACGTGTGCTCCAATGTGTTCTGCCCAAATAGCTCAAGTGTGCAAAATGCTTGGATTGTTAGGGTTCTGCAATTCAATGCGTGTCAAAGCGCCTTGGTCACAGGGACAGGCAAACGTGCATATTTGAGTGGAAAAAAAAGGACACGTCTGTAGGTGACA
This sequence comes from Hippichthys cyanospilos, assembly GCF_059441005.1. Lineage (NCBI taxonomy): Eukaryota > Metazoa > Chordata > Actinopteri > Syngnathiformes > Syngnathidae > Hippichthys > Hippichthys cyanospilos. Next base: position 5,559,404 of record NC_142382.1, read on the forward strand.
ATTGCATCAGTGCTCTAGTCGCACTTTTAAATGTGCTGGAACAAGCAATGTTCCAGAAGAGCCATTTAGTCTATCATTAGATGTTGCTGGAAGCCTCTCCACAGGGCTTGTGATCTACTTTTGCACAGTGTTTAACTTCCAAATTCTTTTGATTGTTTTTCTCCAACTTAGCCTTCCTGTCCTATTGTATTATTGATGGTAGCAACAATCCCTATCCTTGTCATTTCTCCTGAGGATATGAAAAGATCCTTTGGTTACACTCTTTTATTTCATATTTTGTTCCTTGGACAAATCTGAACACAATGGCAAAAATAAACAGCTCTTACCAACATATTCTGTAGAAAGAAAGGGTAGACAGCCTCAAACTTAAAACTTCAAGACAGAAATATCACAAACTTTGTGCAAACTCCATCTTCTATTTTCAGTCTGTCTCTCTTTTCAATTTAAATTTGATTCTTTTCCACAATTCCTTCATTCTTTTCCATGCTTCTTCTTCTTTCCAATGACATACAATGCATACACACACTACAGCGCCCTCTCTGGTGGGGAGCCAAAAACACCCTAAAGCAAAGAAAATGAACCTCAACAAATGAACAAATGGCAGTTCAAATATGTACCCCCATAATCTACATTTCGGTCACCGACATTATTGAAACGAGAAGCCCTCGGAGTCTAGTTCTTATTGTCAAAGGCTACAAGTCTGATACGCACTTCAAACTTATACAAATAGAATTGCCCGCTTGACAACATTGCGCAATTGTCGCAGTCATGATTTCAACATGTATTAATACATGATATCAATGTGTATATGGATGTGTATAAAACTACATGTATCTGTTTCTTTTGTGCGTTTACAGTTGAACAAATTTGGTCATATTGACATTGAGTTATTATGCTATTGAGAGTTTAAAGTTGTTATTTGAGTTATTATTGTGATTACTTTGAGTGTTACTATATTGTGATTGAAAAAGTTTTCAAATGTGTCATTAATTGAGGGTGTGCCTTATAATCCAGTAACCCTTATAGTGCGGAAAATACGGTACTTTATCAGTTCATTCCCCATCTACGAATCCCTATGTCAATATTGATCTACATATATGGCGCACCTGATTATAAGGCGCACCATCAGTTTAAAAAAAAATTAAGGCTTTTAGGTGCGCCTTATAGTGCGGAAAATATGGTACATATGATACAATGAGGAAGCTCCAAAATTGATAAAGTTATTGCAGTTTGTTATTATTGTGATTTCTTCGAGTGTTACTATATTGTGATTGAAAAAGTTTAAAAATATGTCATTAATTGAGGGTGCGGCTTATAATCCAGTACGCCTTATAGTGCGGAAAATACGGTACTTTATCAGTTCATTCCCCATCTACGAATCGCAATCTCAATATTGATCTATATATAAGGTGCACCTGATTATAAGGCGCACCATCAGCTTTAAAAAAAAAAAATTAAGGCTTTGAGGTGCGCCTAATAGTGCGGAAAATACGCTACATGATACAATGAGTTAGCACCAAAATTGACAACGTTATTGCAGTTTGAAAGTTACCAGATTAAAATCCCCAGTCTAGAGGAATACGCAATTAAAATGTTGACACCATCATCTTTTAATTGTGAACCTCACCTCTAAGTTTTATACATTTTGATTACAATTTGAACCTTTTGGCTGCTGAGAAATTATAGTCGTGAAGGACACCGAGAAAGTGTTCCTGAACACCACATCCGATATATCAGTCACCATCTTGGAGAATGACGAGAATGCCGCTCTTTTGCAGTTATATCAATATCAGAGTTGGATGATTGCTTTTTCCCACGCAGACCACAAACCGAGTTATATTTTAATCTCTCCTTGCAATCAAACGGCACTGCTTTAGCACATTTAAATCAAATGAATTGTTGAGTTCCCGCTCCTGTGACGCAAGCACACCTGACACTGGAGTAATTGAATGCTGCACGCCGTTGTTTATTGGGAATAAAAACAAATGCAATTACTCATGACGACAAAAACAATGGTCAGACCTGAGGGACTTGGATTTAACCACAACAGCTTTTCATGAACTGTTGAATCACAGTTTAGCAGTTATTTAATTGAGTGGGGTGCCAGCTCTGCTTATTTGCGCACACGCTACTTGATAATCTGTTCACAAATGTTTTTTTTTGTGTTTGCTTAATTCACCAGCAAGCCTCCATGGTCATTTAATGGGAGGTTTGAAATGATAAGAAAGTCAGCCATATTTGCTATCTGTGTTATTTGTTACAAATCTTGACAACGTAGTGGATAAAGATCACGGCAATGCAAATATTATGAAATATGAAGATAAAGAAGAGTATTTCTTGGTATAATAAGTATGATGGAAAATATTGAAAGATTTAAATGGTTAAGCAGGTAAAAAAAATATCATGTGATACAATAGTTATCAAGACAGAGAAGCAGACAGACCTAAGAACAAAAAAATAGTTTTCTTTTCCTTTGTTCAGAAGAATCAGAATCATCTGTTCCCTCCATTTATTATTACTTTTCCTCAGTTTAATAATTTACTCATCTTTTGACTCAATTTACTCATCAGTTCCCTCAGTTTATTAATCAGTTTATTAGTCTATTCCCTCTGTGTATTAATCTGTTCCCTCAATTTACTAATCTGTTCCCTCAATTTACAAATCCATTCCCTTATTTTATTCATCTGTTCCCTCCATTTATTAATACATTTCCTCAGTTTATTAATCTCTCCTTTAATTTACTAATCTTTTCACTCAATTTACTAATCCGTTCCCTCAGTCTATTAATCTGCTCCTTCAGGTTACTAATCTCTTCCCTCAATTTACTAATTTGTTCCCTCAATTTATTATCTGTTCCCTAACTTTAATAATCTGCTTTCTCAATTTACTAATCTGTTAATTGGCTTTACTAATCTGTTCCCTCAATTTACTGATAATTAACAGAACAAAACATCACTCTTTTCAAATTGAGAGCAAATTAATTGAAACATAAAGAAAGTTATAGCTAAATTATAGTTATAATGCCTTTATTTAAGTTTCTTATGGATGCTCACTGTCAATTTACATTATATATTTGTATTATATTTTATTCTGGAGTTGCTGAAGAAAAATACACCTAGAGATACCACTACAAATGTAGTTCTGAAGTTTAACGAACATGACACAGAGAGCATAACACCATTTTAAGTCTTTTTTTTTCCATCCAAAAAAATCCTTGCAATAGTTAGAGGCTACCAGGCTTTAAAATAGAATTCACAGAGGGCAAAATGGCCACCTGGCATAGGACGGAACTAGTAAACATCTTCAAATCAAGCTTCTGACTCATATATGCTTTTTCTCTTTTCCACACACACACATGGCACACACTTGTTGTCAGCAGCGTCATGAGGCCTGCGATGATGGATGTGCTGCACTTCTTCCTCCAGACGGCCTTGCCTGTGGAGTGGACACAGAGACAGTAAAGGTCACAGGTCACCACACATTTTAGCCCCAATTTTACCTTGTATGCACGCGTGCGTGTGCCGATCCTGGCCTTCGTCCCGCCTCCCTGCCTCCGAGCGGCGCCGAAGGAGGATGCTGGGTCTCGTCCTCCCTTCCCATCTGCCCCGGCACCGCCGCTACGTCCCCCAAGCTTGTGGCGGTGACAGCCCGGGTTGCAACGGTGATGGATGACCGTGCGCTCAGTTCTGGTGTCACAGTTCTACACCTCTGCTGCCTGCCGTGTGGGTCCCCGTCCAAAAAAAACAAAAAAACTTCCTTTCGGGTCAGCCATACTTTTCTAATTTTGTGTTTTTTGCTAGTATGTGCTGTTGCTCTTCATTCTTGTTTTGTTGTTATTCGTAGTGTTAATAGCTCTAGTGCAATGGTCCCAAATCTCCGGTAAGCGGCCCGGTACCGGCCCGTGGATCAACTGGTATTGGTCCGCATAGGCCACATCTAAAATAATGATGTTTTGGAACGGATTTAGTTTATCCTATAACAGTTATAGAGTTGTGCTTAACTTGTGCTTTGTTTAGCTTGAGCTTTGTTTTTTGGCGCCGCCTCTGGCCGCTGTTGATATTACATTGAGTTGAGAGCAGTCACTGTCATTGACACACACGTTGTTCTCTCTATTAAATCTGGTCCATAATTGACTAAGTTGTGCTTTCTTTGAAAGAATGTTGTCATTTATATGCCTCAAATTAATTCAATGTTGATAACATGCTAGTTAATGTTATTTTTCATCTTCATCTTGTTATATAGTACTTCTTTGTATTTGTTTAGCTCGTTAGAATTTTTGTTTGTGCCAGGTATTTCCTTCTTATATATTATATTAGCATATGCAATGGTTTTGCATTGATAAGTACTCATTTGTATCTAATTGGCGTTTTGTATTGAAATTAATTGCATTTGTAATTCAGTTATGAATAAATCAATGTAATTTGCGTACATTTTTGTAAGAATTATAATTCTTGCATATTGGACTTATTAGAGTAACTGTGTTATAGTGATGTGGGATTTTGAAAAGAAAGACACTGAGAGCCTTTGTTTCGTGTGTTGTTAATGGTGAGCTAAAAAAAATTGCACAATAAAATAGACAAAGTAAGTCTAATGTTCAAAATGCATTTGCAAGATGTGAGCTAAAAAAAAAACAACTGATATTAACAAATATGTCATCATCTTTGCATTGCAACCACTGATAAAACCATCCATTTTGAAAGAAGAGTCCATTACGTTACGTTTGGTTAAGTTCAACATGTCTGTTTTGTTCCTCTTCTCGATCTTCCAAAGCATTTCGTTTTCGCTTAATAGTTCCTGGCTCATTGCTACCTGATTGTGTATTATTTGACAATAGCACTTTTTAAGAGACATTATCTCACTAACGAGAGCCTGCAGATGAAATCTCATGACAACCATCTTTATAACTCAGTTCCAAAATGAGTACAACGCAAACACACAAATCAGATATGAAGTCATTCTTCAACGTCGACGTAATATCCGAATCGAGGCTCTTCGACCTGCAGAGTCGAGTCAACCTCATATATCGGATCTCCCATACTGTGACCCCCAGTTTGACAACATGCATTCTAAATGGTGGCCTTCTTAAATGAGGTCACTGTTCTGGGGGCCGCTGCGCTTCGCCTATGAATGTAATCAGCCAATTAGTCCATTCTTTATTAGAGAGCAACGTCTCCGACTACCTGGGACTAGTTAGCTTCTTCTAATGAGCCTTTAGCTTGCCACCAGAAGCCTCGTCAAGCATTATTAATTAAGATGCCGTTTTTTGCGCAGGCCTCCCATTCCGAACACGCTTAATTCAGCCTCACGCGTTAGTTGTTGTTTTCCACTAGATCTGTCTGCAATACATAATAATAAGTCTCGTTGCCGCGCCGTGCTGTAAATATCCTTGGGCTGTTTTTAAAAATCGCATCTTCCTAACTGAATTTATCACACTATTAAAGTGTCAGTGGGAACAAGGCGCGTTGAATCGCTTATTCTTTACGAGGCGAACAGAGAGTGCATATTTAGCACTCCGTCAGCGTGCCTTGGACGTTTCAGCATCCGTTAACGACAGTGGGAAAAAAATGACAGATCGCTTTAATTGGTGTGTTTGAGTTCCCTCGGCGCATACGTGAACCAAGCAATGGCGGCGGAGGAAATGGCACAGGCTGTCAAATTTTGCAAAAATTAAAAACGCAAAGAGATTAACACGGATGTAAATATTTGCCTGAGGTGTTGAACACCTCATGAAAATGAACATCACGAAACAATCATAATTTACACTAAGCAGAATGCATGGAACTGATTAAAGAGGATATACATTGGAAAATGTACATTTTAGCTGTCCGTATAAAACTCTGTTTGTCTGTCCGTCCATCTCCATAATCAGCTAGCTAGCTTTATATCTAGCTAGTAAACAAGCTGCTGTGCTTGCTAACTCGTTAACTAGTTAGCTATTTAGCTAGCTATTTAACTATCTAGCTATCTATTTATCTGGCTAGCGATCATAGAACGAGTGATAGCAAATAGCGCTATTTAGCTAGCTATTTAACGATCTAGCTATCTATTTATCTAGCTAGCTAGCTAGCGATCGTAGAACGAGTGATAGCAAATAGCGCTATCTATCTATCTATCTATCTATCTATCTATCTATCTATCTATCTATCTATCTATTTATACGAGAGTGTATGACCCTGCGGAACACATAAAGGTATGCAATTTCTCATTTATTAATTGTGGTCTTTTGGTTGAAACACACAATCATAAACATAATGGAACTCGGATGCTGCACAACTTTGGGCACTTATGGCAAAATGAACTTGAGCTGCATCGCGAGGAAAAACATCAACGTTGCTGCGTTCACTGACCCCTTAAAGTGGAAAATCTGAAACACACTTAACCCGCAGCAAATATATCTTACGGATATCAACAAGAAAATGTGAAGAATTTACGAATATATTTATTTTGTTTTGCCATAGTTTTTACATTGTTGCCAAACTGCCGATTGCGTCCATTTTTTGGACAAATTCTTCCACATTCCACTCGCAGTATTTAAGCGAAGTGGTGGTCCACACCTTATAGTGTGATAACTAAGTGGTGGTGCCAGTGTTGAATCTGTGTGAAATTTCAGCTCCCTGATGTCTTCTTTTGATATCTTCCAATTGATGTGAAACGCCTTTGACGTAAAGATCAAAAGATAGGACCAAAATACTGCACAAGTTAAGCTCATAGAGAATCCTCCCGCTGTTTCTCATGGCGGATTGGCATCGAGTATTCCAACTGTATGGAAATTCCGTCCAACATCACTCCAGAACGCGGCTTATCTCCAATTCATAACTACGTAAGGCACCTAGGACTCTTTTACAAAGAACCCTTCTCACTCCCGGCGCTGGCAGATTTCGATTCCCGCAAGCGTGACTGATGCCGTCACATCGGCGAACGCCGCCGCCGCTCGGGACGACAAACTACGAGTAACAATGGCAGGCGACAAACGTTGACAGTGTACAGTGGCGCCGACATTGTTTGCAATGACGGCGGGGAATGGAGGAGGCAGATTCACAGTCGGATGTCTGACTGCCTGAGATTGAAGGCTAAGCTACTTTGCATCGGGAAATGACACCCAGTAGGGTGCGGACCTCCACCAGGGAAGCTCCAAGTTCAATCATCACCGACGCATCCTCAAGCATAGCTACATAGTATTGAATCTTGAACTTTTTTTCTTAGATGAACCGTCGTGCATTATTTTGTCCTTGCATCAAAGCATCACATCAATGGGAAGGCGTCGAAAGAAGACACCAGGGGGCTGAAATTTCACCCGAGTGGTGACAATATGTCAAATTTCAACATGGGTCAAACACTTCAAAAATTATCACAATGCTGCACAGGGGTTGATATTTGTAAAAGACAGTATTCACTGTTTGTTTGCTGGTATTTGGGATTTAAAATGGAGTTTTTGTGACTTCTGTCCGGGAACTTTACTGACATACCTTGAAATATTATTTTTAGGCATGTCCAGACCCTAATCATGTGATTTTTTTTTTCTTTCATTTTTAAGGGCTGGAAAACTACATGCTGCTAAAAACACAGCCAAAACACAAGAGATTGAAGTATAATTTACGCAACATGACAATATCATTGTTGACAGCCCAAGTAGACATAGCCTGTGGTAGAATGTTTAAATGTTTTTGTTTCAGTAAAATGCGGAATAATATATATATTTTTTTAATCAACACAACAACTTGATTTTTTTTCCTGTGCTTAATACACCGCAAAGCCCAAATCAGGATTTAGTATTGTTATAGCGATAAAATCAGCTGATTTGGTTCCAAAAATGTGATCAGGACGTCCCTAATTATTTTCCACTAGCATGATAAAATTAAATAATATCAGATAATTGCTCTTTTTTTTTATCAAGTATCCAGCCATATACATTAATCTTTTCTAAATACATGCATTAATTCATCTACAGCACATATATATATATATATATATATATATATATATATATATATATATATATATATATATATATATATATATATATATATATATATATATATATATATATATATATATATATATATGTGTGTGTGTGTGTGTGTGTGTGTGTGTGTGTGTGTGTGTGTTTGTGTGTGTGGATGTATGATTGCTTGACTTTTAGAAGAAAAATGCTGCATTTTCTTTTTAAATCTAAAAGTCCTTAGAACATTCAACTCAGAAAATGGTCATTAAAACGTTCCAAGAATAACAGCATAAAGAAGAAAGGCTATCAGAGTTAGCTTGCTCATGCGGATTCAAATTGAAGTTACCATTATGTTTCCTTGGCTGGCAGAAGAACAATTTAGGGACTGTAAACTGACAAGCGAGCAGTCTGAAAGATGGAGATGAACTTTTGCACAAAAGGCATCAAGAAACAAACAAAAGCGTCACGGTGGAAACGTACGAGCGACGAAAAAGAAAGAGTGACAAGCCAAATGTGCCAGCCTGATATTATTGTCATTGTGTGCCGCCGCACGATGATGACAGCCTCCGTTTGAGCCCTCCGAGCTCTCTCACCCCCACCCGTACCCGCCGATTCTACACAATAGCCATCTGATGACTGAGTGATTGGAGGAGGAATGATGTGAAATGCAAAAGAATAACAAAAAAAATAAAAAAAAAAGGCTGGAAGAGGGTGACGAGGAGACGTGAAGAACACAGCCTCGATGCAGCTGCAATTAAAGCGGCCATTTTGTTCTACTGAACATGGTAATTTGGCACTTTTGTGCCAGGGCTTGATTGGCCTTTGCAGCGCAACACAAGGCCGGCCTGGAAGTTTGTGTTGTCACATGTGAGATGAAAAGAAAAAGAAGCAAAAAAACAACAGCTAAATATTTGAGAAGTTGCATTGATGCAAGCGAGGTCAAAACAAATGGCAAGCATGAAACGCAGATGATTAAAAACAATTCTAATTATTCTATGTTACAGAAGCCTAAACTATAGGTGTTATTTAGATATTCATTTAGTTCTCTATTTTCAGATTTTATTGTATTTTATTTAGGCACTTTTATGGACAGCAATGGGTCTTGATGGACCATTGAAAGGGTCTTTCAAAAGTGACCAATAAAAACCAGGTGTAGTTTCCTCATAAATGCATTTTCGAGGTGGGTACTCTACACACATGAATTTAAAGATTTTTTTTAAGCCCTCTTTCCACTATTTTAACTTATTCAGTGCCATTGACGACTATACATGTGAAATATTCCAATAATTAATAAAAGCAAAGTTGAGAAGAAAAAAGAATTACAAAATGTAATAGTAATTTTCGTTTGGCTCGTTAGAATGTTCATTTGTGCCAGGTATTTCCCTTTGATATATTATGTTAGCATACGCAATGGTTTTGCATTGATAAGTACTCATTTGTATATAATTGACGTTTTATTAGTAATTCAGTTATGAATGATTTTAACTTATTCAGTGCTATTGACAACTATACATGTGAAATATTCCAATAATTAATGAAAGCAAAGTTAAGAAGAAAAAAAAGATGTACAAAATGTAAGAATAATTTTCCAAATGGTTAATGTGAACAGTGACTTTTTTTTGAGAGAGCGAGAGCGAGAGAGGCTCTAATTTCTCAAAGCAGGGATCTTGGCATAATAAATGCATGAAATACTGTCAAGCGTTTCATGCATTTCCCCAGATTTTTGCATGAATCCTTTTAATGGCAATAGAATTTTTTGTATTGACCCCCCCAAAACAACCGGGTAGCTCTAGCGGCCAACTTATGACATTTGCAAGCCTTTCAATGACTTCGATGATTGGCTTAGCCTGGACTCCCAAAATGCAAAAGTCACTCGAATTATGACATAATAAATATTACAATTTAATAAATATACAGCATAGCTAGCTATGCTATTATCGCATTTTTTAAATTTTTGTCAAGAAACGGAGCGTAGACTTTTATATATATATATATATATATATATATATGTATATATATATATATATATATATATATATATATATATATATATATATATATATATATAATATTATATTATTTTATTATTATTATATTATATATTATTTTGAATATATTTATATTTATATTCTATTATATATATATATATATATATATATATATATATATATATATATATATATACACACATATATTTGGCGATGTTATGACCCTTTCAAAATCAGACCAAATTGGGCGATAATAAGGCCAGGCTAGTGAAAAACCCACAGACACCCGTGTTAAATACATTTCAAAATATACTTTTTACATATTTTGCAGGCCAGAGAAATGCGGATGGCGGGCCGCAAACGTCCCCCATGCCATAGTTTGGACACCAACAAAGATAACCTGATTACAATCATCACATCTCCACAAACCGTTACATGAAAACAAATTCCCTTTATGTTCCCGTTTGACCCCGGTGCAATCCTTCAAGCAGAAGCGAACATGATTAAAATCAATAAATTCCTCACCCTAACACATATTAATATGCATACTTGTCAGCAGGGCTAAGCATGTAGCCACAAAAGAGCCTCATACTGTATGTCCCTTGATGGAGAGCTTAAACAGAGCCGAGGGAGGGCGGGCCATCGGACTCCGCCGAGTGACACTTAATCCACGCTCCAGCGACTACTCAGCATTTTTCAATTCTTGTCGAGGGCGCACAAAAAGTCAGCAATTATAAAGTAATGAGGAACAAGCTAATACCTACTCAGCAGGATTGGAGCAGACACATAAATGCCAGGTGACGTAAGAATGATTGTAAAATAACGAGGCCATTCTCGGTGACTACTTATCACCCGTGGTGTGCGAAAAAATTCCCCCCAAAAATAAGAGTGTAATACTTGTTTGTATACAAGCATGAAAGATTGATTAGTAAATGTTTTGTGGCTGTTTTTGTGCTTAATAGGAATGTCCCAGAAAGTCGATTTCCAGATTTATGAGCACGTCATTTCTTAAAGCTTGGTTTGATGGTAACAATTTGTACGACATCTGCTACTTCTTAGGCGGGCCTGTTTGCACTTGGACTGCTTTATTGAGGCATTTGACAATATGAACATAAATGTGAGCTACTCCACTGAGATGTACTCCTTGTAAATTTTTATTTTTCGGTGAAGTACACCCTCATCAGGGTATGACGATATTAAAATTATAGCTTTTATTTTTTTTACATTGAACACAATGCAATTTGTTTTTAAAGAAAATTATGAATATTTAGTTTGTTAAGAAATGTGTACTATGTTTATTACAAATGAATTAATAATTAAATATTAAATTATTATTATTAAATTAGATATGTTACCATTCGTCAGGTTTTTTTTAATTGGCGCCCTGGTAAGTTATAAGACTTTATTGTCCGTGCATGACTAGAAAAAAAAAACGCAAATGTCATCTAATTATTCGTTGAGTCAACTCTGCAAGCACTAGTGATACCGTATCACACCTCATTTTCATGTCCACTGATAGGCAGACAAGGCTTTGAAAGAAAATCTTCTAAAATAATAAGGCATACCTTAAAAAACATTTAAAAACCTTTAAAAAAAAAGCTTTAATTTTTACTTCTGCATTTCAGATATAAGTGTATTTTTTTACAATTATAATTTTTACATCACCCTGTTTGAAATTTTGTCATGCTATACAAGCTCCAATTTCGAAGCAATTTATATAGGGACAAGGCACAAAAGTTTTTGAAAGTATTTTAAGTTTTTTGGTTGCAATTGCATTAAAAAATCTAAGTTTGGTATTTAATTAATTCATAACTGAATCCTTTAAACTCTTATGTGAAATGCTTTTAATGTTAAGAGCAAATGATTGGACAAAATACCACACAAGGGTTTAATGATTCATGGATTATCCAAAATAATCATTGATTCTTAGAGTATCAATTCATTGTCGATTAATCATTGCACCTCTATTCAAAATAATATATGCAGGTATGCTTGTGAATTTTTTAATATTTTCTGGTTATTTGGCAGCTCTACTTTAGGACTAGAGTACAATAGAATTGAATAGAATAAAAAATGCCTTTATTGTCATTGTATAGCTGGTAAACAGTGAAATGAAAAAAAACTAAAAAATATCTATACTTTGTTCACCAATAATTGGAATACAAGAAAAGGCATACATGAATAGTTGTTAATGTTGCATCACTCTCAAATCAATTTAATTGAAACACTTGAAAAGCAAAGCGAGGCTATCAGGATTGCAAATGGAAGAGCGTCCGTATTCACCGACGGCTCTTTCACCCTCCGGCTCACTAAATTAACTCTCGATCCATTTACTAGCATTGCGGCTTAAGTCCTCCAGTTTGCCCGTTGTCTTTCCCCCTAATCGAGTTTCTGGTAATTACCACAAAGCTAATATGTTGTAAGGCCTTCTAATTCCAAGCTAAAGATTTTCTTTCAGCGTACACGTGCGCTTTGTGATGTTATGCAACATCAAAACAACATACATAACACCATAGAGCAGTGTGTGTGTGTGTGTGTGTGTGTGTGTACATTGATTTTATGTTCAATCGCAATAAAATAAGGATTGGCAAAAAAAAAGTCAGGCACTTAGATACACTTGGTGATTTTTTTCAGTTACAGACTAACCTGAAACTTGAGTAAACTGTAAAAAAACTGGAAACTGTTCATTGGTATTGCTTTTTTTTTTTACTGTTAATGTTAAAAAAGGAATGTTTACAATTTTTAGAGATAATTACCCTTTTTATAGTGAACATTTTTTTTTCCTGGGCAGGTTTTTCAATTTTTAAATAATTTTTAACAATAAAATAATGATCGGCATCATTTTTTTACGCATTTTGATGTGTTTTTTTTTCTTTCAGTTTTAGACTAACCTGTAACTTGTGTAAACGGGGTAAAAAAATAAGTAACAGTTGTTGAAAGTGGATTTATATTGCTTTTTTTCTTTTTTTTTTAATGTAAAATTGATACTCATACAATTTTTAAAGATAATAATCCTAATTACAGTGAAAGGTTTTCTCTTTCCCATGGAGCGTGTTTGCAAATATAAACGAGACGCACTGCCGTAGACAATTTTTTTCTCCCCCAAAAAAAAGAAACAGCTCTCTTTAGCTTCCCTTTTAATCCACAACTTTGATTTAGGATGCGGAGCAATTCTAACCTGTCTGACATCTTGTACCGATCTCTTTTGATTCTGGACAGGAACGAGTGGGCCGATTGGATAAACACACACACACACAGAGCCGATAACCTTGAGGTGAGAGGCAATGAAAAATGAACTTTGCAGCCTTTCATGATATTTTTTTCCCTTTTGGTCGTGTTGTATATGGAGGAAGACCTTGCAAGATGCACAAATAAGCAGCCTGCTCTGAAGACTCCTTTAATTAGGCTTTAATTGCCTTATTAGCTCGCGCTATCGATGGCGGAGGGAGGTGAGAAAATGGGTCAGTCCGTGGAGCCACGCCAGGAGGTAACAAGGTAGAAATGTATGCAATACAAACGTGTCTGTTCAAGGGTTGCGCCCTGTGCGGGGAAAGGTCACGTCATGTGCGAAAGAGTTGTCTGCTGCTACAAATCACCAAGGTGCAGTGCAGCAGATAATGACCACGCCGATAGCCACAGAGTAGGTGATCGGAACGCGATGAAAAATCAATGGGAGTCAATGGTTAGGGCCATTTTGAGCTGGGGATTGCGCAAGAATCGTTCCCAAGCAAGATGAACTGTTGCACTATCAACATCCAATTGCCTATATCGATATGTTGATTATAGGTGCAAAAAATAATCCATTAATCGGCAACTGAGAAATGATAAGTCATTTGGGTTACATCTTATCATTTAAAATCGACCAAACGCTCAGAATTTCATCAAATGTGTGGTTATCATTGTGCTGAAATAAAAATAAAACATTTGCGTTTACTTCGATCAAACTTTTTATGACCAAACAAACCAAAAAATGAATCCATTAATTCATGTCAATTTGAAATTCAGTCCACCCTTGTTTATTGTGGGGGATATGTTTCCAAATATACCCACAGTAACATTTATACTTAAAGTTAACACCATGTAAATGGTTCTATAGTTCCACTGCAATTGAAACATAACACAGTAATATAGCTGTAACACGAAAACATCAAGTTTAACATGATGGACAAAAGTGCAATTAACAATCATGTCCACTGGATGGCATTGTCATGCCTTACATGACTATAAAGGTAGAGGTCAGTTCTCATTTATAACTGTTTGCCCTACAACTATAGAAGACAGATCATTAACATTTGTCTAAATTTCATCTGTCACATACACTACAAGTGAAACAAAGTATCGTTGAGGTTGAATTTACTCAAAAAACGTATTTAATTAAGGAATTAAAAAAAATCTTGCATTTCCTGGCCAAGAGCCAATGAGAGAATAGATGCAAATTTGGTCTGTATTCATTGGTTACTTGATACAAATCGCGGAATACTCTCAAGAAATGAAACCAGGAGTAAGACAGGGAGAAACTACAAATACATCTCTGGTAAAGTCATCTGTTTTTTGACAAAATAATGAATTGAACCAGAGTATAAAAATAAAATAGAGACCAACAAAACGGTGTTTTTCGCAACGTTGATTGTTTTGGTTAGCAATAGGGCCCCTTGGACCCGCTTCAAGCACTGCTCTAGTTTTGAGCGTAGATTTTACTGACAATACTTTCGCAAAGGGTGTCTGACTCACACAATGAATTGAATCTTTTCATGATCAGTCTGTGGCTTTCATAGACAAGTCGGAATGTAATAAAATGAATGAAAAGAGGAACTACTTTGAAGATGCGAATCTCTGTGGAGTGGGAGCGTAGCAGGCAACACATCACACAACTAAAACTAACATCTGTTGTAGAGGCCCGTCATTAACATAACACGCCTTTGTCCCCACTGTTTTTTTTCTTTTTACTTTTAACCAATCCATCTGTTTTTAAATACAAGTCCATCTAGTGAAATGATCATTTGAAGCAGTGGTGTCAAACCTATGTCACGTGGGCCACATCTGGCCCAGAAGGAGGTTTAATCCGGCCCAATTATTTCATAACCAAACCCATTATTCCTTTGTCCATAATAATGTGGTACTAATTATACTTTTTTTTCTCCGATTGCTGTTTTTAAGAAAGAAAGAAAGAAAGAAAGAAAGAAAGAAAGAAAGAAAGAAAGAAAGAAAGAAAGAAAGAAAGAAAGAAAGAAAGAAAGAAAGAAAGAAAGTTATACAATCACAAATTTTGACTGGGGCAGTTTGTTTCCTATGGATATTTTGGGTTTCATTTTATTTATTTTTTTAATTTTCTTTCATCTTATTGGTGCCACCTTGTGTCCAAAATGACGCACAACAGCACCATTCTAACCCGTGTAATTTTCTTTATACCTCAGCGTACTAAAAAAAAAAAAAAAAAAAAAAAAAAAAAAGTTATACAATCACAGATTTTGACTGGGGCGTTTTGTTTAGTTGGATATTTGGATTTAATTTATTTATTTATTTATTTTTAGTTTATTTTTAGGCACCACAGCACCAGTCTATTCTGTGTAATTTTCTTAGCACTTCACTGTACGTCTTAAAAAAAACAACCACAATCTTCCCTTGGATATTTGCATTTCATTGTAGTTCATCTTTCTTATGTGCTCTATAGAAAATGTGTATTTTTGTGAATATCTCCACTCATTTCATGCAAGTCAAGAAAAAATGCTATACTGGCATACATAGGGGGCCAAAAAGATTCAAGATGCCAAAGTTTTATTGTCATATGCATAGTAATACTACACAACAAAATTCTTATTCTATTCACTTCCCCGAGCAGACTACATTCCATAATCGAGCAAATCACAAAGTAGGCAATAAAACAAAACAAAAAAGGAAGTTATATTACCTACTTTTCAACCACATATTTCCAGTTGATCCCCCGCAATTTGCGAGGAATTTACATATAATTGGTACCAACTAGTTTTAAGAAATAATTTTCCCTGTCGGTCCCCTTTGAGAATAAATTTTCCTCCATGTGGCCCCTGAGCTAAAATGAGTTTGACACCACTGTAAAGGAGGCAAATAAGAGTGTGGCTTTCTTTTACCTGGGGACAATGTACATTTTCCACACCGTACCCCCTATTCATCTTCCGCCCACTTCTATGGCACGCTGTTTATATTTAGTGTGAGGTTTTCCCCATTCCATGCATACTAATGTGATTGAACACCTTTGCACTGTTAAAAGCTGGCCAGAGAGCGAGCGTGTTTGCACTTGAATGTTTGGAGCTACGGTGATTCAATCCATCGGGGGGAGTCGGCCGCCGTCTATTCGCCGCGTGTTGTTCGCCAGCGCTCGTTAGGAGCCATTCAGTCAATCAAGCGTGAATCCTCGACACAATGACATGCAAAGTGCTTAGTCGGGAGGTAATTGGCCTTGCCGCAGATGTTTTTTTTTTTCATTTTGTTGGCGTTTTTCCTCAGATCGTGCCCACTTCATTTATATCTCATGAAACATACCGTAAATTTTGGACTATAAGCCAAATTAGTGGACGTAACGTCAGATATTTCCGCAGAAAGATGGTATATAGACGTTTTTTTTGTCATATTGTCAACACGTCATCGACAAAATACTGCAGAGAAAAGTAGTAGTTTAATTTCAAATATACCGTATTTTCCGCACTATAAGGCGCACCTAAAAGCCTTAATTCATTTTTTAAAAGCTGATGGTGCGCCTTATAATCGGGTGCGCCTTATATATGGATTAATATTGAGATTGGGATTCGTAGATGATAAAGTAAGCTTTACCTGTTTCTTTTGTGTATTTACAGTTGAACAAGGTTGCTCATATTGACATTGAGTTATTATGCTATTGAGCGTTTAGAGTTATTATTTGAGTTATACTGTATTTGTTATTATTTTGAGTATTACAATATTGTGATTGAAAGAGTTTTAAAATATGTCATTAATTGAGGGTGCACCTTATAATCTGGTGCGCCTTATATGTGGAAAAGGTTTTAAAATGTCATTAATTGAGGGTGAGCCTTATAGTGTGGAAAATACAATATATACATATATGTACATACAGTGAATATTAAATGTGTATGCGATATGAATTTCTTCATACAAGAGCTTATTCAATTTATACATATTTTTTATATTTTTAATGCTATTTTTTTATTCTTTTTGAATTGGTTAGTAGGACTACAGTTGTCACAAAAATGGACACCTTGAACAGAAAAACACGTTTGCTTTACGGGTAGAGCGCCCCTTGTGGCTAGTTCAAAAACAAACATACTGCAGACCGCGGGGCTCAAGTCATGAGAAAAAATTAGGAATTTATGTGGGTACAAGTTCTTTTGGTGCTACTTGAAGGCACCTCAGAAGTTGCATGTAGAAGTGTACAATTAATTAATTGAACCTAATTGATTACCAAATCAATCGATGACTATTTTCATGTTCAAATAATCATTCAGAGCCATTATGTAAAGGGACACTGTGTAAAATTTAGAACTTTTCCAGTTATCCAGCTTTTTATCACAAAGAGAGGAAATTTAGGCGCAATATATATTTTGAATCTGACTCATGAACACACAGACACACACTCACGTGTAAACACATAAACAAAGGCATGTTGGGGAAAGAAAATAGCCCCTGGAAAAATGATTGTTTGTGTTTGTCATCCAGCAAGGACTTTGTGAGGGCACTTGGATAAGGGTGAGCTTGGGGGTGGGGGCGAAATAATCAAAACAAAACGTCTGACTTTGCACTTTCAATCGTGGAAACCGGACCAACGCTAAACTGCATGTTAGCAATTAATTACCGCCATCTAGTGACAAATTTGATTCATTGCACTTTGTGATAAGCTCAATAGGGACATAAAAGAAAATAAATGAGTTTTTTGAAAGTATTTTGATAAACATTTAAAATGTGTGAGATCGGTTAAATATATGGAAAAAAAAGAAAGGTTCGTGTGGACACATATTAAATACACTTATTTACACTTATGTATATATGTATATATATATATATATATATATATATATATATATATATATATATATATATATATATATATATATATATATATATATATATATATATATATATATATATATATATATATATTTTTTTTTTTTTTTTTTTTTTTCATGTACAAGTAATATCTTTAAAAAGACATTAAAGACACTTGCTGCCGCCTGAAAATGACGTCACATGTGCCCAGGTAACGACCAATCACGGCTCAGCTCTTCTCTGAGTTTTGTCATGTGACGTTTGCAAATAGTACATGAGAAATAACTTCGTTGTCAAATAATTTATTGGCAAGATGATAATGTTTTTACTGCTGAAAATAGCTTAATAAGTGTACTATATGATATTTTTGATGTTTTCCTTTTTTTTTATGTTATTGTTGGAATTATTCGGTTCTATTCGGGTCCCCTGGAGTGTCTCGGTTTGCCGGGGTTCAATTGGCCGTTTCATTACATCACCGCATGGTTCTATTGGTCCGCAAACGGACCAATTGTCTTTTGTCTTGCTTTTTAAGGCTCAACGGATTTAAATCGAGGTCTTTTGCAAGAGCAACTTTTAACAAGGATTAAGGAAGACTCATTTATTAGCCTCACCTGGTCGGCGGCCTTTTCGTCACTTTTGAACGTTCTCCATCGTAATCCCCCAAAATAAACCGCTAATCACCCAGAATCCACCTTGATTTCTAATTGGCTGCTGATAAAATGATGATGAGGTCCATCTTAAGATACTTGACTGGAAAAAAGAGTTTGGATAAATGTTTAGTTTCCATCAAGCGGGTTGAAGTGCCAAGTGAACGCTTTTGTCCGATAAGCCGCTTAAAATGGTTTGAGGTCCTCATTTGCGGTTTTCTCGGCCTTCGCTTTCATTACGGTCGTGTCGTAAGCGCACCTGATGCGACCTTTTCAAAGGAGTTCATAATTACTTTTACTGAGTGAGATTAAAATGAAATATACCTAACAGGAAGGAAAAAAATGGTGACACAAGGACGGAACATCTCAGTAGAACGTCGAGATCCACCAAGGCCAAAGATTCCAAAGTTAACTCCAGGGCCGCGCAAGAAATTATAAATTCAACATAATAAATAAAAAATAATTCGCCGCTTTAAAAATCGTAGCTAAATCGTGAAATCGACATTTTGCAAAGGTTTTAACGTTACAACAGGGGTCTCCAACCGCTGGTCCGCGGCCCGATTTCGGTCCGTCGATCAGCTGGTATTTGGCCAAACCCGCAATAATTATTTCTGCATTAAAACCTTTATACAAAAGACAAACTACTTAATTGTGTCATTCAAAGAGATAAGTGACTTATTTAGCCATTTTTAAATTCATATTTTGTCCTCAAACTATTTTTATTATATGCCAATTGTAGACACTACTTTATCCTAACAAATGAAAATTTTTCAGAAGGAAATATAAATAAGGAAATGAGAGTGAATGCCTGGACTCTTAAAAACGTAAAATTACCTCCTTGGCATTGAATGAGTAAATATGATAAGTAACTGATATTTATTGTACAAATAATACTTTTACACACATTTTTTTATTTGCTGGCGACTGAAAATAACATCACATGTGCTGGAAGTCCAGGTAATGGACCAAGTAATCACGGTACAGGTTGTGAACATCACATGACCAATACGTGAGCCATGATTGGTCAATACCAGAGGCTTGACCACAGAGGATGTCATTTTTAGTCAACAGCAAGTAGAAAAATGTGTTTTTAAAGGTGTTACTTGTCCATGAAAAATAACGTATTCATCAAATTAATTTTTGGGATAATATTGAATGTTTAGCGATGAATATTAAGTTTGTTAAAATTGAATTTAAAACAATGTTCATTATTTTGTCTGAATATTTTCCAAAGGATTGTTTTTAAAATCAAAACTGAGCCAAATTGATCTTTTCCATGTCACACGATTCGCCAAGAGGTCGCGTCATGTTCCAATTAATCTGCTCTTAATTTGAAAAGATGTCCTGTTCCCGTCTCCGCATTGCAACGATTTGCTGTTGCATTGGAGAATCCAGCTTTCCAAAAACGCAACATGTTTCTATGCTCTCAATGTCATCTGATACACACTTAAATTTGATAGCAGGCAATAAAATCAAATTAAGCTTGATTGCCCATGACAAATGCTTTGAATCATTTCAGGCTTTACCGTTTTATTTGTGGAAACTTAATAGAGCACAGTTGAATGACGTCACGTAGGCGGTCCCGTAAGAATCGGGACTTTTAGTGACCCTGATGAGTTGATTTCCCCATAAAAGGAACCTTTAGCTGTTTTACAAGTCATTGATAATTTTATACAGTTATGTACAGTTATGTTTGATCATATTTGAAAATTTCCTCCTGATATTCAGCCTATTCATTTGTGTCCACTGTTGCGTCCATTTTGTCTTGCCAAGACAGCAAAGTGGATTGTATCCAAAACAAAGACATGAGACATCATTGGGAAGGTCAGGATGTCCTCTGGTGAGGACACTAGGACTCAATAGTTCGGCTCAAAAAAGTCAAAGGACAAAAAGAAATGTCAATGACAGGATACTAGAATAAGGATGGGCCTGAGAAGGTCGCGAGAAAATCCAATAAAAACGTTTGACTTGACACTTTCAATGTTACATATAAACCAGACCAACGCTAAACTGCTTCTTAGCAGTCAAGTGGCGCCATCTAGTGACAGTTGTGATCCATTGCACTAGGTGATCATTCTAAAGAATAAAAGGATTGAATGTATTTTGACAATAACAAATGAGAATGATCAGTTAAATATAGCAAAAAAATGAAAGCCTCGATTATAGACACGTTTTAAAGGAATAGTACTCTTAATTAGTCATTTTCAGCAGTTTTTTGTCACTTGTTTGATGACTAAATTATGTTTTAGGCACAAGCAATGTTTTCAAAATCACATTTTTGCTACAAATAAAAATGACATCACATATGCAATCAAAGCTTACGTTTTCTCGGTTTGGTCATGTGATGTCCGTAACTAAGGCGTGATTGGTAGTTTCCTGAAAACTAAGTACATTTCAATCTTTTCATTGTCATTTCAATCGGTAGCGAGTGGCAAAAATGTGTTTTTATCGGTGTTAATTGTGAAAAATATTTATTGTCGGGTTATTTACAGACAAAAAAAAAAAACAATAGAAAATTTTAAAAAAAGCACGTCTTTATTTTGGTAAATGATCTTTTATTTTTCTCGACTTTTAAAAGGTCAGAATATACAAAAATTAGATTATGTGGTTAAAAAAAAAGTCTGCTGTCAGTTTTTCCTGGTCCTGTGAATCGAAAATGCAAAATAACAGATGAAGAAAAATGTGCAACTTCTTGGAATTGGTGAAAGTGTTTGTTGTTTGAGCCAAACCTGTTCACACTACGGGATAGCTGGCTGCAGTGGCAATTCCACACTGGTTGCGTTTGTTCCTGCTCATCATGATGTAGCCTTTGTCTCCCCATTGTGGACCCCAACTGGAAAACAATTATTACATCGATAAAGCAGCTCACAAATGCCAAACAAAGCGCTTAAAATTGGATTCGCTCTTCTTGTGAATACTTAAAACACATCCAGAGCAAGGCAATTAATCAAATTAATTTGATTGATTCATTGTTTTTAAAATCTGAAGATTAGAAAATGAGCTAAAATCGTGAAATTGCAAAAGTGGTGGAATGCTGGATGGCTGGTTTACAAGACATTTATAACGTAAAATTAAAGTCAATATTTTGTCTAAAATAAACACTTTTTTAACAGCTTTTTTTTGAGCCTATCACTTGAAAATATATGAAAAAAAAATATTAAGAAGTGCCTTTGATTAAATGGCAGGACTCTTAAAAACATAAAATTACGTCTGGCATTGAATGTGTGAATTTGATAACGAAAGGGTTTTTCATTTCATAATATTTTTTAAACCATTTTTCACTTGTTATCAACTGACAATGACATCAAAAATGTTTTTTTTAAAGATATGAATTGTACATCTATGTATATACATATTTAGTTATCAAGTTAATTACAGCCAAAACATTAACTTTTTACTGATAAAAATGACAAAAAAAAGATTATCCCTTTAAGCAAGTTATGCACAAGCTAAGTATTTTAGTAACGTTTAAAACTGATGTCAATTTTTTCCTTTTCACCTCAACATTCAAGGGTTTATTTTTATATGCACAATAATACTACACAATGTAACATTTCCACAATCGAGCTAATAATAAAGTAGGCAATAAAACAAAAACAAAAAAAAAACAGTAAGCCACATTATTTGTTTTAACCAAATCATCCTTTAACCCTTGCGCTGTATTTGATCTAATCATTTTATTGGCATTTCACATCAAAGGAAACACATTGAAAGAAGACACTAGGCAGCTGAAATTTCACCCAGATGGCGACAACATGTCAAATTTCAACATGGCACGACCACTTAGTGAGCAGGCTAAAATACTGCCGGAATGATGTGGAAGAAAATGACCAAAAAAATGATCAAAATACCGCACAGGTTTTCACTAAATGTTTATTTCTTCCAATAAAATCCTAAATTCTAAACTTACCTGTTCTTTACCAGCCAGTAATCACGTCCATTGTCAGTGCCGTAACCGACAGCGAGCACGCCGTGATCCAAGCTGGAGCTGCTGCAATCTGGCTCATCGTACACGCCTGTCAACAAATGCGAAGGTACGCTCACATTGAAGTTATATCTTCTTTTGATTCATCATTCGGATCATACTAATGTCTGTTACCTGATTCGTATAGCTGGAAGCTTCCATGTGAAGCGTCGATGGCAACCGACACAGGTCCGATTGTAGCCACAGCCTTTTTCAGAGCCTTTTCAGAGCCTTTTTGGATGTCAACGTAGCCCTTGCACTTAGCGCCGATGTTGGCTGGGTCGTAGCGACACTTTCCGTCCTATTTCAGAGGGATATCGAATGACTGCATTCAGTTCCTGACCCGATATTGAACTAATAGTAGAATGATATGGCCAAAAATAAAACCTGTTCAGGATGCTAATAATTTTCAAAATAAGAAAGCTAGCTAACATTTATTAAATACTTGGATTATTCAGAAATCCAGTGTAAATTGATGTGTACTGATTTTTAATAATATTGTGAAAAAGGTATTACACAAACATCTAACATTCATAACCTTGTTACCAAGCAATTTCTAGTTTGTGCATAATGTGCTCAACACATTCAATGTCAAAGATTTTTTTTTTCCAGACATTCTATCAGGTATTCATTTAAATGTGTTCTTTAATTTCAACTTTTACAAGTGTTTGGCTGAAGGAAAATCCAGAAATTGCTGGTAAAAAACAAATTAAGTACTAAGTTAATCAATTACTTTCGATAAATAAGTACTCAAATAAACTATTACATAATATATTCAAGTACTAATGCAATCAATCACTTTAGGTAATTAAATATCCAAGTAATTGGTTACTTTAGGTAATTGAGTACTTAAGTAAACCATTGCTTTGAGTTATTTCTAGTCTGTGCATAACGAGCTTTATATATATATATATATATATATATATATATATATATATATATATATATATATATATATATATATATATATATATATATATATATATATATATATATATATATATATATATATATATATATATATATATATACACATAATATTAGTCCAGACGTTCTATCAGAGATATTAATTTACATCAATTGTAGCTACAGGAATGTCTAAAATTGGCTGCCACTAAATGAATTGGGTACTAAGCAATCAAATTAATTTTGATTCTTTACCCAGCCCTAGCCTTCACAAAGTGGTTCCATATAAAGCTTAACGAAAAAAAAAGGGAAATAGTCACGATAGCACAGTTTGGCAAGAGGTTGCATCCTGTTCCAATTAGTTTCCTCTTACTTTGAAATGACGTACTTTCCTTTAGCAGCATTTAACTAGATTTGCTGATACATTTGAGATTCGAGAACCATTTGCAGGGTCATCTGTGGAACTCAAAGCTGCTATGTCTTGCATTATAAACCTCACAATGGTTGACCGTACAATACGATGTTTCAACTAGAACGTCAAATTCCAACGCTTCCAAGACAATATCGGAACCATAAAAGCGATGGAAAATAGCGTATCCTATCTGAAACTCTCTTGCTAACGTAGCCTGCTTTGGTTTAAGGACGAGACAATGTGAGTCGACCTCAGCCTCATAAGGATAGGACTCCTCCGTGTCAATCCCGCCGTTTTTCTGGATGTACTTGAAGGCGCTATCCATGAGGCCTCCCATGCAACCCATGTTGCCAAAGTCGCCTGAGCAGTCCACCAGCTGCTGCTCGCTCAGAGACACCAGCTTGCCCGTCTTCCTGAAGGTCTGACCCTCCAAAGACCCCGTCTGAACCAGGAGACGAACAATTAGTCTCAGAATAAAGCGAATCTTCAAGTGAAGGAAAATACGTACCGTGCTGAAGGCCCAACAAGAGCCGCACTGCTTCTGATCTTTGACGTCCGTCACGTATCCCTTGTTTCTCCAGTCCACAGTGTGCGGAAGGTCAACTTCCAGGGGTCGTGGAAAAAAAGATGACTCGGCCCGGGGGGTAGAAACGTTGAAGCGCAGCAGACATCCGTGGGAAACCAAGCGCCTATACTCTGCGTTTTCCTAATCAGGAGAGACACTCCTTTCTTAAACATTTACCCGTAAGAAGTCCCCAAAAATAAAGCTTTTTTTTTTTTTTTTTTACCAGATCAGCAAAGAACGTCATGCCAAGACGGTAGGACTTGATGCCCTGATCGGCCAGGATGTTGTGCACGAGCACCATCTTACGATTGTTCAGCCAGATCATCTTGCGTTCGGATTCTTCTGAAGGAGACTTGTATGACTTCCCTGTCAATCAGAAGAAGAAAATATTTACAGAGAATCCGGCTAAATCCGTTCAAATTACACATTGCTCGAAATAAGTGGTTTTGGACTTTACACCTCATGGTCTTGCCAGGAGCCCACTGAAGGTCCCAAATGGATTTTGAACAGCAGTTTATTCGTGTTCATGAGAGGCAGATTTGCTTTTACTTCTTCAGTTTGTATGGAACAACATACGAAGGTAGTCATGTGTGCCACAACAATATAACATAACAATATGCACAGGCCAATTTGAAAATAAAAACTTTAGCCCGATGATGCTTCTATTTTCAAGTTCGTAGCGCTAATTACGTTCCAATGAACTTGACGTATCCAAGTCTTCGGCTAACACGATGACGAGACATATCAATAACTGTAATAATCATCATCATCATCATCATCATCTCAATAATAATAGTTGTGATAATAATAATTGTAATAACAATAATAAAAGAAGAAGATGAAGAAGGAGAATAATTGTAATACAAGTCATTGTAAAATTGATCATTGTAATAATAGTAACAAGAAAAAGAACACAAAGAATTATAATAAACATAATAATTATAATCATTGTTAGTAATAGATATTATTGTTTCAGGCACATCCAAGTTTCCAATAGCTGTGGACAAGACGTATGGCGCATTCAAATGCAGTCGGACATTTCAAGCTCACGGTATAAAAGACTATCGATGCATTAACAATTAATAACAATGCTAATAATAATAATAATAATAATAAGAAGAAGAAGAAGAAGAAGAAAAAGAAAAAGAAGGCGAATAAGTATTGTAATAAATGTGATAACAATAATAACTATTAATACATTTATATTATTGTTTCAGACACTTTGATGTGTCCGGTAGCTGCTAACATGAGGACGAAGCATACGGCGCATTCAAATGCAGTCGGAAAGCCCATCGTTGCATTAAACATGAATAACTGTAATAATAATATTTATTAATACATTTATATTATTGTTTCAGACACATTGAAGTGTAAGGTAGCTGCTAACATGAGGACGAAGCATACGGCGCATTCATATGCAGTCCGAAAGCCCATTGTTGCATTAACCATGAATAACTGTCATAATAATATTTATTATTATGATTGTTTTAATAATCATAATAAAAATAGTTAATCATGCCATATTATTTATTTAACATTCATTTAAAAAAGGTTGAATTATGTCATTGCGATAAACCCACAAAAATGCTACACAATTGGAAGATTTTATTCTTGTTTAGCTTTACATTTCATTAGCTAATCATTTCTAATCTCTCCTGTGGCAATGAAAAATTCCTGATATCTGTGCAACCTATTGATTTGGCATCCAGAATTTTTTTTTTTTTAATTTTTATTTGATTTTTTTTGCAAGGAAAAAATAGGTACTGGATATCACACAAAGATCATTTGGTGCCTCACCAAACTTGAGCTTCCACGCGTGGAACTCCAGGTCCTCCAGGGAGAAGCTCGCACAGCTGGCCACATTTAGAAAGGCGGCAGCAAGAAACGCCAGCTTCATCTTGTCTGTCATGATATTTAAAAAAAATTAAAAATAATCATTTTAAATACAATTAACACCTTTAAAAACACATTTTTCGACTTGCTATGGAATGAAAATGACAGCAGCTGCGTTCAAGGCTCAGGTAACGACCAATCGTGCCGCACCTGTTGGCCACGTGATGTGCATTAGCTGAACCGTGATTGGTTGGTTGTTACTTGAGACTTCAGCACATTTGATGTCATTTTCAGGTGACAGGTTAAAAATAAGTGATTTAAAAATTATTATTGTACATGAAAAATTCTTTTGTAATCAAATTCACCCATTCAATGCCATTTTTTTTAAGAGTCCAGCCATTTAATCTCAGGCACTTTTTTTTCAAAATATTTTCAAGTATTAGGCAAAAGTAAAGTCTAAAAAAGGCTCTTACAAAAATATCAACTTTGATTTTACATGAAAAAATATTTTGTCATAGAAATCCACTCATTGAATCCTAATGTGTAATAAAATAAGAATTTTCACCTTTTTTTTAATTAGGCTCTTTTAATTAGGCTCTGATGCACTTTTTTCAGTTTTAGACTAAACTAACCTGCATGAACGCTGTAAAAAATAATGAACTTGTTGCAACTTGATTTAGATTGTTTTTTTCTTTTGTTAAAATAAAAAATGACACAGGTTAGGTACACTGATACAATTTTGATAGAAAATAATCTTATTTACAGACAGCATGTTGAGCGGGGGAGCAAAATTTCCTGGGGGGGCAAAATGTAATGAGCTAAAGCAAGATCTAAAAAAAATGTCTGACCCTAAAACTAACTGAACTTAAAACTAAACATTTTACTTGTAAAAAAACAGCACTTTTGTGAAGTGTACAATCCCGTTAAATAAACAATTAAGTAGTTTTGTTCGATTTGAAACATGTTTTAATACATAAAATGGAAACAGTTATTATGGGTGTGGCCTGTGCAGCCCAGTATCAGTTGATCCACACATCCAACTTTTTTTCAAAATATTTTCAAGTTTTTGGATGCAACTTGGATAAAATATCAACTTTTTACCGCTAAAGTAAATTGATGTTTATTTCATTTGACAGCAATTGGAAAAAACGTTTTTAAAATGTATTCATCGGACAAGAACAATAACTTAGTTATCAATTGACTCATTCACTCCCAAACATGCAATTTTACGTTTTTTTAAAATCCCGACATTAAATTCTAGGTACTAATTTGTAGTTAAAGCGCTATATAAATAAAGCACATGTACATTTACAATTACATTTCTCAAGTCTCAATTTCCCGATCTGGCTCAATTTCAAATTTTGTGTTGCGTGCCGCTTACCTGCGTGTCGCTAGCTGCAATTCAGGCGATACAGGCCCCGGTATCGGATTTTTTCTTATATAGCTGACTCTATATATGGCCGACATCATGTCAAGTCAGGTGGCTGTCAGCAGCCTGTAAAATGCGGCCCGGTCAATCATTGAAATGAGGAAATGATTAATCATGACTGCGTTTTGTGATGTCATTCTAAGGAGTCATTTCTTAGAAAGTCAGCAGATAGGACTGTACAATTTTTATTTTTTTTTTTCTGTTTTTGTAAATGTGGTTATTGTTTCCCGTTGCTCCTGTGAGAATTAGGGTTGAGCAACACATTGATATTTGATTTTTATTTGTCAATTTAAAAGATTGCAAATCGCTGATGAAATTGTGGTTGAGCGAGTGTTGATACAGAGTATCAGTTGTTTAAAGCTATCGATACCAGTGATGGCAGTTTCAATAAAAATGTGTAAAAAAAAAAATAAAAGAAAAATTGACATTCATTTCATTGAAAGAAGATTTCATATTTGAATAGGTACTGGTAGTATCGGTTCTTAGTATCGTTATTGGTGAATATTCAATGAGTTGGGTACTTGTGCTGCTAAATGGAATAAAAAAGGTGTCAGGCATGAATAAAATTGTAGTTTTCCTGAATGACCAAAACAAAATAAAGTTTAATTTATTTTTTGGGCCATTTTACCCTAATTACGTAAAATTAAAAACCGATGTACAACAGTTTGAAAAAAAAATCACTATTTACATTCAATATTGATCTATTGTTTTCCTTGTATTGTTTTACACTAAAGTGTGCATGATTTACTGCTATACGTAATCATCAATGCAACACACCACATATTTAAAGGGATAGCAAACTTATTTTGCAATCTTACCAAATAAAAAGTTATGACTTTTTCTATAATTAATTTGATGAGTGAATTATTTTCACGTAAAAGTAACTTAAAATGACATCACAGCTGCAATCACAGCTCACCTGTTACCTGAGCCTTAAACAGGTCATTTTCAGTTGATAATAACAATAACAATAACAATAACAATAATAATAATAATAATAATAATAATAATAATAGGACATTTACTTCTACAAGGATTCAGAAAGTACACTGCTGTCATTTTATGACATTTTATTTTTCTATGTTACAATTCTTTAACCCTTCACAGGATGTGAATGATGTAACTTCCTGTGGATCTTTTGACTTGCGCAATCCTAATTTTCTAAGCAAAGGGATGTGGCAGGATTACTGGAATGAGTAAAAGCGAAGGGACATGATAAAAAAAAAAAGTAAAAAGGATTTGTTAATATTTTATGGTAAAGTCTGATGTTTGAAAGCAGGAACAGATAATTGATTATTTTTGCAATTTATGTTGAATGTAGATTATGTAAACGGAAAATTAAACAACAGTCTGCAATATTGCTTATACTGTGTTTGTATTGCCTCACAGTAAAGTTTTTACAACTATAAAAAATGTAGATCAGCTTTTGAAATTGGTCATGTATAACAAAAAAGCTTTTTGTCGGATGAGAAAAATGTAACATTTACATGCTATATTAAAAAATAAGTTAAAAAAAAACAGGATTGACTACATTTTCAAACAACATGTTAAATGTGCAGCAATGTTTTTCCCCCCTCTCATTATGTGATTTTTTTCTTCTGACTTTCACATGACAGTCATGTGAACTAGTTATTGACAGAAAATGAAACATTAACTTTGCGGGGTTCAAGCTGTGTGTATGTGACAATTATGCAATCCTCCCGCTCGGAATTGAAAGCAGCAAATTCAACCAGCTGTCGTGCTACCGTGGATTATTACACTTTTACAACTTCATAGAACACAAAGTGATACATTAATTTAGTATTACTTTGTGTCAGTTACCATTCTGAAGGAATTTTATCCCGATATCAAATATGAATCAAATGAATCAAATATATCCTGTCTTGTAACTCATTTCTAATCTCCCTTTCCTATGTGTTATTTGTATTACAAAGTAAATCATTTGAGAAAATTCAGTTTTGCTTTAGATTGTGACAGCACATAAACAGCCCTCCTCAAAATCAACTGCCTTCTCTTCTCAGATTTTGGACGTCTCAGCGTCCTCAGAAAAACCTCTTTGAAAAGGTCCGGTGCTGCCATCGTCTGGTCAAAAATATACTGTATCTCTGAGATTAGATAGATAGATAGATAGATAGATAGATAGATAGATAGATAGATAGATAGATAGATAGATAGATAGATAGATAGATAGATAGATAGATAGATAGATAGATAAAATAGCTAGCTAGCTAGCAAGATAGATAGATAGATAGATAGATAGATAGATAGATAGATAGATAGATAGATAGATAGATAGATAGATAGATAGATAGATAGATAGATAGATAGATAGATAGATGGATGGATGGATGGATGGATGGATGGATGGATGGATGGATGGATGGATGGATGGATGGGTGGGTGGGTGGGTGGGTGGGTGGATGGATGGATGGATAGATAGATAGATAGATAGATAGATAGATAGATAGATAGATAGATAGATAGATAGATAGATAGATAGATAGATAGATAGATAGATAGATAGATAGATAGATAGATAGATAGATAGATAGATAGATAGATAGATAGATAGATAGATAGATAGATAGATAGATAGATAGATAGATAGGCCTTAAAGGCCTTAAAGTTAACGTTTTGGTTTAAAAGTTGACAATTGTTGAAAGTTTATTAACATTGTATTTTTTTCTTTTG
Source organism: Hippichthys cyanospilos (assembly GCF_059441005.1). Classification (NCBI taxonomy): domain Eukaryota; kingdom Metazoa; phylum Chordata; class Actinopteri; order Syngnathiformes; family Syngnathidae; genus Hippichthys; species Hippichthys cyanospilos. The sequence continues at coordinate 5,589,794 of NC_142382.1, forward strand.
TTTGTGTTGGATGGATGCAATTTTGGTATTTTTTAAAAAATAGACAATTATATTTTTTACAGTCTCCGTGGCGAGCGAGGCGGGTGCGAAATGTTTTCTTTTTCCTGGGGGAGGGCTTTGCAAAATATCTATCTATCTATCTATCTATCTATCTATCTATCTATCTATCTATCTATCTATCTATCTATCTATCTATCTATCTATCTTCACTCATAATTCGCAGTTGTATTTCTCAAGCGTTCCTCAAGCAATTTGTAGCAATGTTACAAAGTGAGCAATAGAGGGCAGCATTTTACGTTTCGTGTTACTGAGCCGATCAGCAGTCATACAGTAATTCAGTAAAACGCCATTCACCGTTTTAATGCAAATAAGTAAGACAACCTGCTGCGAGTCTGTTGTCAAAATATTTGTTGTACTTCTTAGGTTTCCACAGGATTGCACGAGGAGCGTAACTGCGATGGATGCCGTGTTGTGTTTATGGTTATAATGTGATAATAGTTGCGGCCGCATAGTAACAGCAAAGTACATCCTGGTGGATCCGGTGTGAAATGTACCAACCTCAAGCCCTGTGTCAAGTGTGAACGGGCACTAAAAATGCTTGGCCCGTGAGGGTAAACTCTTTTAATTTCATTACTGGACGTATTTCCCAGCTTAGAGCCAATCGCATAGTTGGCCGCGTCTAAATGCATGCTAGCGAGGGGGTTAGGATTCACACATAGCAGCCGCTAAATTGTGACAGTGGCCAAGGCGGGCATACCTCGGTGCATAATCTGATTATCGGATCAATAACACAACAACATTGGGCGCATTGCCGGCATGCCCGCCGTCTTCTCCGGTTGCGCATAGCTGGCATTCGGTGCTCGTTGCCACTTTATAGGTGACAAAGTGTGAATGCGAGCAGGAATTCAACATGGAGGGCCTTTTTAAAGCAGACCAGTAACGTGGCGGCATTCATCAGATGCGCCTCGCGCTACTTATGCCTTGAGAGCTGGTGACGCTCTTCATGTAGAATTCCATAAATCCTGCAACAACACTGACACTGAAAAAAAAAATAGTTTCTAGTTCAAGAAAACAGGCAGTAATCATCATATAATGTAATTTGATTACTAGTATTCAACTATGTTGGCATAACCTTGTTACGGATACTCAAGTACCTGAAAAAAAAAATATCATCCCGAGAGCCAGCCTATTCATTTGTGTCCGCTGTTGTGTCCATTTTGTCTCAGCAAGACAGCAAAGTGAATGAGATCCCACCCAAACATACAAGACGTCATTGAAAAGAACGGATGTCCTCTAATGAGTACTCTAGAACTAGGGTAGCTTTATTGATTCAAATAAATAAAGAAAGAAACTGGTGTCCACAATAGTGGACACATATGAATAGGTTGGGTCTCAGGGGGATATTTTTAACTCGTCTGGCCCCCATTCAGACTGGCATCCAACTAAAGGGGTAACAGTAAGGAATTGTTTGTTTTGTTTGTTTGTAGTAGGTTCCATTTTTTGTATATTGTGTATGATTAATCCAATAAGTGTTTTTAATATTTATTCTAATTAAGACTACACATTCCCCTAGTTTGGAATCCTTATTGTTTTGGAATTGATCAGTGATCAACCCTACATAATTCATATTTATCAAGGAATCGTTTATCGTGCCCCTCCTACAGTGGCCTTTAAGTGCAAATCACAAAAACAAATAATCAAAACAGACTCAAATAGTAGCGGCAGAAAAAAAAGAAAGAAAAAACGCATTTAGAAAAATGAGAGAAAACGACAAAAACGAAACAAATTATTATTTGTTGCACACAAACATAGATTACAAAAGATGAAATAAACCAGATGCTCAAAATTCACCAACAAAAAAAAGAAAAATGTTAAAAAGAAACATTAAAAACAGCAGAATTAAAAATCACAAATACAACAGCAAATCAAAACTTGCAAAATACATTTGCAGTGGGTCTGTATTTTGTAATATGTTTTTGTTTTTGTTTGCAGTTTATTTTCAATTTTTATTTTTTTGCTGATGTTTTTGCATGTGTTGTTGTGGTCTGACTTTTTAAATGTGTTTTTGTTTACAATTGTATTTGTAATTGTTTTTTTTGGGGTCATTTTTATTCGCTGTTGTGTTTTGTCTTTTATAATGTCTTATCGTTTTGTATTTTGTACTTTTTTATAGGGTCTTGTTTTCATTTTTGGGATTCATTTTCTTTTGTTTTGTTTTTTCTATTTTCCTGATTTTTGATTTGCTATTGTGTTTTATCGTTTGTAATTTGCGTGTGTGTGTTTTTTTGTTTTGTTTTTTTTGCCATTACCTGTTTTCAGGCTACACCCTCCTTTAGTCAACACTCTTGAGAAACGTGCTGCTTTACCATAAAAAGATTTATTGACATCACAATCTGTTTGAACGCAAAATAAACAGAGAAAGAAAAAACACACACAAAGGAGAAGGAATTGAAACAAAGGGGAATTCAAAGCAACAAATCCAAAGAACACGATTTCTCCCCCCAAAAAAACTCTTGTCAGGATTTCACCTATAAGTGGATCACAAAGGCCAAAAAAAAAAAAAATCTTTCTGGTCAAATTTCTTTGGAAAAACACAAGAAACCCAATCACAATCATTTCAAAAGCACTGGCCTACTTAGCAAACAATTCCAGTAGAATAAACACCAATAAATAGAAACACCATCTTGTCAGTAACAAAGTAGAAATCTCCATCTTCTCCTATGACTTTTTGATGGACAAAACAGAATGCTTGAAATGGAGATAACCAGGCACATTGGAGCCCCCCCCCCCCCCCCCCCCCCCCCCCCCCCCCCCCCCCCCCTTCCATCCCTCCATCAGCTCCAGTCTGTTTTCCTGGATCCAACATGGCGCCGGGGTGTGCCCCCGGAGAGTAACATGGCGAAGGCGGTCCAGATTATGTGTTATCTCCATGGTGCACTCGCATCCACCTGGAGCCAGGCTACTGTCTGTCAGGGGAGGCCAGGAGCGTATGTGTGTGCGCGCGTGTGTGTGTGTGTGTGTGTGTGTGTGTATGCATGGGATAAAGGAGACACGCTCGTTGAATAGCGGAGAAGGTCCAGGGCCTAATTGGCTGTAGTCAATGTGACTGCGGGCCTCGTTAGAACCAGTAGAGCTCCTTGCCTTTCTTATGCTGCTGCAGGCCTGAGAAAGAATGATAGCGAAACAATGATTAGGAGCATGTCGGCAAACAGCGAAGCGCACGTTGTCATGGAACCTGTTTGAGCAAAACGTTCTCCTAAGAAGTGCTGCATTGAAGGTGGATGTGTTAGTTGGGGGGGGGGTCCCCAATTGTGCGGGGGCTGGGTGTTCACCATCAGAAGTGCGTGTGACAATGTGTCAGATGACAAGGGTGGATGGTAAATGCGAGACGGTGTACTACGGGTCAGAAAAATAGGAGTATTCCGGTAAACATCTTTAAAGGGACAGTGTGTAAGATTTAGACCGTTTCTCATTGAAAATGAATCAATTAAATGATTCAGAAACTTGCAGATAATGTGTCCTTAACGTCCAACAGTATGTTTTAAATATAATCGTAGGTCTAGTTATCATTCAATTATATTGCATGGGGGGGTGGCACCCCTCCGGAGGCTGCCATGTCTGTTATAGCTACGGACAATGGTAAATGCAGCACCTCCTGCTGTCCGTAATGAAAAACAGTCTAAATCTTACACATTGTCCCTTAAAAAAGACTCTCTCAAACACATTGAGGAACTGGTGTCAAACTCAAAGTCCGGGGGCCAGATCTGGCCCACCACATCATTTTATGTGGCCCAGGAAATGCTGATTTGACTTCAAGTTTCGGGTGAAAATACCAAAGTTGCACCTTTCTGCAACTTATAAAATTTTCGGGCAAAAAAGGAAGCATTTTTTTTGTTCCCAATCGCTTTTGAACAGATTCTACCAGACTCTGATTTCAAAACTAGGTAAATTTGTGACAAACACACAGGTGTCAAACTCAAGGTCCGGGGGCCAGATCTGGCCCACCACATCATTTTATGTGGCCCATGAAATGCTGATTTGACTCAAGTTTGAGGCTAAAATACAAAATTTGCATGTTATTTTCCACTTTTATAAATTTCAGGGGGAAAAAAAACTCATTTTATTGTTCCAAATCACTTATGAACAGATATTAAAGGACCCTGATTTCAAAAGTAGGTAAATGTGTGCTGAACACAATTAAATTTTATTTGACTCCACAGTCATACTGGCCCTCTGACAGAAACCATAACGAACTGATGCACAACTGTGAATGAAAGTCATTCCAGGTCATAAAGCATTTATGATCAAACATTCTATGTTGAAGAGCAGTTTTTGTTTCTGAAGTAATCCCATCGATATTTTTCACAATGATTTTAGTATTCATCTACATTTCAGGAATGTTTTAAACAAACAAAAAACACTGAAGTATTAAATGTTGCCGATAATGAGCTGAGACATGACCTTATTTCAAGGTATCAATTTACGTAATCGGCTGTTTTACGAGTGTGAAAAAGAAATGACAAATTAGAAGAATAAAAACAGTTTGGCAGCTGATGGCAAAAAAACAGTTTGCGTATGAATATAACTACAATACAACAGTGTTCAACTGGCAGAATATTAAGAGTGTCATCTGTCTTGTTTATTTAAAAAAAAAAATACAGTATATGTATATATATATATATATATATATATATATATATATATATATATATATATATATATATATATATATATATATATATATATATATATATCATCCATGGCACTGAAAGAGTTCATCCTTGATGAAATGAAAGATGCGCAAAACCTTTTATCTCAATCTTTTCGATTTTAACTATTAAAAAAAATTGGGAAAGGGCTTCATGCTAACAGAAAAAAAGACGATGCATTTGATTTACCTGCGTCCATGTTGAGGGCCAGCGTCTGGCCGACGTCCCCAGGAGGTAGCAGGCCAGGCCAGGATGCCGCGGGCTCCAGTTTGCTGACTTCGTAGTGGCTGGGCAAGGCGGGTAAATGGGCCGGCCGAACGGCGGGCATGAGCAGGGGCCCGTAGTGGGGCTCCAAAGTGGACGGCGAGTACAGTTCATGGAGAGGCCTGGGAGGCCCGTAGGCCTGAGCCTGGGTGTAGCCCCAGCTCTCTGCCGGGTGAGGGTGAGGGTGGGAGTGAGGGTGAGCGTGCGGGTGAGGATGCGGGTGCGGCAGACCCGGGTGCAGCCCCGACGCGTAGGGGTCCATGGAATAGGAAGGAGCGGCCGTCTCGCAGTGCGCGCGGCTTTGTGGCGACGAGTAGTTACTGTCCCAGAAGGATGGAGGGAAGCTTCGTCGGCTGCTCGGCGAGGGCGTGTCTGATGAAGAGAACGTCGTGGAATACGAGTGAATGACAGTCGAATGACTTACTTAGCTCGTGGGGTTTTTATAGCTTTACAAAATGGCCACGCGGCTCAGGTGGTGTAATGGTCACGTCGAAGCTAAAACATCAAGTGTATGAATCATCATGCCATATAATACATCAGGGAACAAAAAGACTTTTGTTATTGAGTCACAAATGGGGTGTGGCATATAAACATGGACTCAGATTTTTCCCATTAGTCAGGTAGGAAGAGTTTGTTTTGTTTTAGCAGGTTTATAAGCAATATAACGCTTATTAGCTTAGTTCTGTTCTGGTTGGTGTGTTTTGGTTGGTGTCTGCATTTTTCTGTTTCCCTTGTTAGTGTGATTGCATCCAACGGTTGAAGTTCACCCTCTTCTCATGTGTTAGCCAATCAGCTCCCTGTTACAATTGTTCCTTGTCCAGGTGCTCCTTGTTGTTCTATCAGTTATGAGCGTATTTAGTTTCCCGTTTCCGTTCAGTCTTGTTATATTTCTGAATTTTTGTTTGTTTTGTTATAAACAGTCTTTAAACTATTTTTTTTTTGTTTTCTTCCTATTAAATGATTTTTTGAGCGCACATTGACTGCGCTCTCCCTGCATTTGGGTCAAGAACATTCCACCACCTAGCCCACAATGCCCAGACTTAACAATATTAACCCCAAAAATAAACAAAAACATATTACAAAAGACAAATGCAACATCAAAACAAAAAACACAAACAAAAAAAAACACAAAAAATTATCTGCAAACAACAAAAAGATCGCTCTTTTGTGTGTGTGTTTTTTTTTTCCTTTGGTTTGCAGTTGTCTCTTGTTTTTGTTTTTATTTTGCAACTATTTTTTGGTTTGCTTGTTGTTTGCAATTCCTGGTTCACAGTTGTGTTTTGCCTTTTGTAATGTTTTTTTTTTCTTTGCTGAAATTGTTACTATTTTTTTGTGCGCATTTCCTCTTAAGTAATGTGTTTTTGTTTCTTTATTAGTTCGCAATTAGTTTGTTTGCTTCATTTGTTTGTGATTCCTGATGTGCTTATATTTCATCTTTTGTAACGTGTCGTTTCTTTGTCTGCAGTTACTAATTTCCTTTGCTCGGTTATTTTTCTTTTTGCGGTTCGCGCTCCAGATCCAACATAAAACCTTCCTTTTTTTTAATCCAAACAATCCTTTAGGGTACTGATATAAGGCTTTAATGCCTTGCTCAAGGGCAAATCTCTTCAACAAATACTCCGAGCTGACTTTTGATCCAAGTCCATTCACTAAGAGCGGAAACGCGAAAAAATAGCCGTGTACCAAACTGGACTGTACCGCCTGGTGGAAACGGGGCTTAAAAAGAGGAGCGAATGCGTGGCGAATTGTAGATGGCAGTCACATGACGGCTTAGCCCTCTCGCCCAGATATCTTCCCCATTGGATCATACTGTCAAGCTGCGCTAGCTCCAACAAGACACAGAAATAAACACGACCACATGTAGAGCGGAGAGAAAAAAGCGAGTGAGCCTATATCTCAGGATGCCATCTATATAAGGTAGACGCTGTGACCTAGAGACAGCCCAAAGAGTCTTAAATCACTGTCCGCGGTGACATCTCTCACTATCATGTCAACTCGGCCCTCATGAAAGTCTTAAAACACACTCACACAACAGTGACCCTGTGCGAATGCTGGCTGCCCCACTCCTCAGTGTCCTGCACCCCCACCTGTTGTTTTTTTTTGCACCCCCCCCCCCCCCCCCCCCCCCCGTCCTCCTCCGACTCCTCCTCGCCCTTGACAGAATGTCAACGCGACATTATACGTTTTCAGGAGTAGACTTTTATATTTAGATATTCCTCTGGAAAAGAGACACCGCGTGGCGCGGCGAGGGGCGGTGTCCGATCACACGGCGTATAAATCTGACAGTGGCCATTGTGGGGGGGTCTTTGAAGGGGGATACGCCCGTCACGAGGCTGTGTGCTGAGCGCGGTGTACAAACATAGCTTCTGTTGGGAGGCAGGACGCGTGTCGTGCTGACATGACGCGTTGCAAAAGCGTGTTCAATAAGATGGCGTACAGGTGGAACGGCTGGCTTTTTGCTATTGAAACGATGATGTAACAGTAAGCATATCCAACATTATTTGGATTATTTTCAAGCTGCAGTGATTTTCAAGCTATGACGTTAACTTGTAAACAAAAATTTGACATGCATATGGAGAGGTCGCAGATTTTTCATAGTTTGCCCGGTCTGGCAACTCATACTGAGCGACTTGCACTATTCTCCTGGCACTAGATTAGACTTGGAAACTAGACACGGTAGGCTTGAAAAACTAGACTCAGAAACTAGACTCGTAAAGAAACTAGGAAGGCTGTTTCACATGACAGCTTGAGACGTTCCAAAATCTGACAAGAGCTTAACAATTGTGTGCTATTTTGTCCTATTCTTTGATCTTCACATCATATGTATTTCACATCGAAGGCAAAGAAGACGGTAGGGAGCTGAAATTTCACCCAGATGGTGCAACATGTCCAAGTTCAACATGACAGGACCACTTAGTTATCACCCTACAAGGAATGTGCCATCACTTGTCTGAAATGCAAGAATGATGTGGAAGAAAATTATCAAAAATGGTCTGCACGAGTGTTAAATACCAAAACACTGAAAACTAAAACAAAAACATAACAACTGCGTAGTTGAATATTTGGTATTGACCTATATCTTTCGATCTATCAGTGGAGCTACCATATTAAGTCCTAGTGTGCTCAGTAGAGGACATGCTAGCATTTTTAATGATGTCTCATGTGTTTGTGTGGGATGCCATTAACGTCGCTATCTTGCTGGGACATAATGGACACAAATCAAGAAAATATGGGTATAGGCTGACATTTTCGATTTCTGTTTTTTGTGCTTTTGTTGTTCGTTGTACATAGGTCAACAAATTGCCAAGGTTGAAATCTTGTTTTCTGTTTTATATTTTTTAACTCCACATTTCTGGGAAAATACATTTGGAGAAAAACATGTAAAAATCCTGTAAAATTTGTGTTTACCCAGCGGTCCCCTCGTATTGACTCGAACACATGTGTTTTGTCACAAAACAATATCTTACTTCATTTTTCACTGTTTGCGTCGATTTAGCAAGGTGAATGTAAGATGTAAGATGGCCGCTGTCATGTAGCTACGGCCAGTCAGCGCCATTTTCGAAATATAAATTAATATGTAACTCCAACATGCTTTAGCTAAACGTAGCTGTATTACAACTCTACTCGAATGACACTTAAGAACGTTACAAATGCAACGAATAAATCCGAAAAGTCGGCTAATAGAATGTGTGTAGTTTTGTTTCATTTTGTTTTTATATGATATGAGAAATTTCATGTGTAGGGTCAATAACAGGAATGATTTGATGATGAAACTTCTTATTGAAAAAAAATAGTTTGCCAGCTGAAATCTGTCTTGACTTTCTATAACCTTGACTCATTAATGTCACTCCTGGATTTTACAGATCCTGTGAACCTCATTACCTTTGACCCTTTACGCCCCGATCTCATGATCCACCCCCACCCCTAAAGGAGTCACCTGTTTCATTTTCATCCTGTGTGGCCCAAAAGATGCCGCATAGACGAATCTGCCGCCTTCCAAATGTGGCATCTCTAGTAAGGCTGAACTCGCCGTGTCATATTGACCTTACGCGTTCCGTAGCGAGGTCAGAAAGACCAAATGATGACTGACCAACTTTGCATCGTTGTGTCAGCAAAATTCGCTTAAAACATTTAGAAGTTGCCAAGATACCTCAAAATTCATCAAAATATCCATCCTTCCATTTTCTAGAGACTCTTATCCTCACAAGGGTCGCATGTGCCCATCCCAGCTGTTTTCAGGCAGTAAGCGGGGAGACACCCAGGACTGGTTGCCAGCCAATCACAGGGCACACAGAGAGGAACAACCATCCTCACACCCAATCACATCTAAGGACAATTTAGTATGTCGAATTAACCTGTCATTCATGTTTTTTGAGTGTGGGAGGAAGACGGAGTGCCCGGAGAGAACCCACGCAGGCTCGGGGAGAACATGCAAACTCCACACAGGAAGGCTGGCGCGAGGTGGGTTTTGTCCCTTTAACTGTGAGGCGGACATGCTATTCACCCAAATTATGTTGTAAGCAATAGAAAGAACTGTATGCATCTACAACCCAAATTGGGTCAAAAATTGATTTAAAAATGGATGGGGATTGAATGAATAACTTAAAACATTGGGTTGGTTAACTTTTGACCTTCATATGGGTTATTGTTGACTCAATTGTTTTGGAATTGGGTGAAAAATAATCCAAATTGGACTCTAAGAGACAGAAGGTACTTCATTGATAGTAACCCAACCTTATTTGTGTTATTTTGGACACAACTGTTTTCAAGTCAAGTCAATAATACAACAAATTGAGCTGTAAGAGGAAGAATGGACTTCATACAATTATAAATCAAATTTTTAGGGATACCATACCTGGGGGGCCGGCAACCTGTTGCTCCGAAACTCGCCGCTTGCCCTCCCCGTCCATATAGGAGCTGAGAGCTCTGGAGAAGTGCTCGTCCACCACGGTGCTGATGTCCCCCTGGTAGTAGGTGAAAAGCACGCAGCGGGAGCTCAGGTACTCGGCCTCGGGGCCCTCCTGCTTGTCCTTGGGGCCCTCGTCGGGCCGCGGGGCCGCCGACGTAAAGGATGAAGATGAGGAGGAAGAGGAGGAAGAAGAAGATGACGCGGTTGAAGAAGACGAGGTGGCCGCGCCGCCGCCCGTGCCCTGGACGGCGGACATTCCCTCAAGACCCCTGGGAGTGTCCATAAAATCCCGGCACGGAGGTGAGGTGCTACTCACACCGGTGGGAGTCTGACAACAAGGAAGAGGGTTGACATAGGTGACATACATATAGATTTGTTGATGGATTTATTGACCAACTGCATGTCGAGAGGTAGGCAGATATGTAAATATATATATATATATATATATATATATATATATATATATATATATATATATATATATATATATATATATATATATATATATATATATATATATATATATATAATATATATATATATATATATATATATATATATATATATATATATATATATATATATATATATATATATATATATATATATATATATATATATATATATATGAGTTTATATTTCTCTGAGTTCATTTTAACTCTAAAGGTGCATCATGTGACTAATGAAAAACAAAAATGGCTACTTAGCAGCTGTTGAATTAAATAATAATGAGCTTTTTTGAAGACGTACTATAATTGTTGAAAGCGTACCATCAAATAAATGTTGATAGATGGATGCTAACTATGGAGGAGATATATTCACGTGGGTAGCAAACTAGATACACTATATGGATATGTATACAGTATATGTATGTACAGTACATACTTATGTAGATGGAGGGTTATACGGTATCATGTATGAAGATTTTTTTTTTTTAAAACAGATATGGAAATATACATTATGTATTGTTAAATTGTGTTTGGTTCGGTTGTTGCGGTTTTACCATTTTTACCATTTTTTCTGTTCCACATTCACCTCACTATTTTTCATGAAATGTATCTTTTTTTTTGCTCATTTAAATTCTTTAAATAAGATCAGTCAAAAAAGAGCAATTTTACTTATTTAAAAAAATGTATGGATTTCAATTGATGACCATATGTATCGCAGATTTACTCCACTTTTTTTCTTATTATTCATTCAACGAACAAAAGAAACAAAAAAAAAAGGGAACAATGAATGATGAAGTTCAATCTCGACTTTGCGGATTTTGATTTGTCATTATCTTTGGGAACGTAACCCCAGCGATAAACAAGAGAACCGCTGTATATGTAAATGCCCATAATATAACTGCACCAGATATATTTATACAGTGTGTGTGTATATTTTTTTTCCATAAAAGACTCTTTAATATTAAACCCATAAGGTAGTTTCACACAACTTTTACACTGCTAGGCTAATGGCTAAGCAGATTTGTGCTGAAAAAAGTGATGAGTTCAGTGCCTGCAAGTCATATGTAGATGTAGAGTTTACATACGTACATACAGATCAATACAATGAAATATTTTTGGATTACATCGACAAACATGAAAGAAGGCTATGAAAAACGTTTTTATTGATTTACTTTTTTTTTTTTTTAATCTTTTTTGTATCAAGACTTTGAGCAAGACTTGTCACATGGAAAACCAGGTACGGTCATATGCAATAGCGATAAATAAAAGATATCGAATACAATGATAACAACAACAATAATAATAATAGTAATAATAACAACACATGGTGAGAATCGGTCATACCTGTAGCGTGTTGATGAAAGCGTTAGCGCTGGCTGCGTATGAGGCGTAATGTCCATAAGCTGGGTACATAACATCCAAACAGCTCATGGTAAATGAGCGCAGTCTTCTTCACTCTTCTGCTGAATGCCACTTTTCCCAGCAAGACGGCGACAACATTCCACTTGGTGTGCGTTGTGTGTGTCCGTGCGTGCGTGTAGGCTGGAGTGGCAACCCGAGCAGACAGCAGCAGCAGCCTGAATGGACATGGAGTCAGTGCACAAGGAGCACACTTAAGTGTGTGCAAATGTGAGTGGGTGTGTGCGGGTGCCACAACAGCTGCGGCAGCAAAATGTGTTGGGTGCCGGGGGTAAGTAGGACTGTCCTGTACATCTCTGTGTCAACTCCTCCCACTTTGTGGACCATCGTCCAACCACCGACACCCGTCTAATTGTAAAGACCTTCTGGTCACTTTAAATTCTCTATGTGCGTTTTGGTTGGTGAGTTGACCTCATTTTGTTGGGTTTTACAAATGTAATTAACAGCTGTTAGTTAAAGTACATTGTTTTCATAATGCTGTCCACTCATATTGAAATGACTGGAAGTGGAAACACAAATGTTTCATTTTACTTTATTCTTGGAGTAGAGCATGCATAAGTAACTGTAAACAAAACAGCTATTTTTACTGGCCTCCATTGACAGTATCATTGTGACTGGGCTGGCAGTGAATTAGCCAAAATCTATCTACTGACATGTACATCTTGAATGTCTTCCATCCATCCATCCATCCATCCATCCATCCATCCATCCATCCATCCATCCATCCATCCATCCATCCATCCATCCATCCATCCATCCACCTTCCTTGCTTTAATGGCTCCTTCCATCCATCCTTCACCTCCTTGCATCTTTTCATCCTACCTTATCTTCCTTCCCCACCTCCATCATCAATCCAGCATCCATTCATCCATCCATCAACCTTCCTTGCTTTCATGGATCCTTCCATCCATCCTTCACTTCCTTGCATCTTTTCATCCTTTCTTATCTTCCTTCCCTGCCCCCATCATCAATCCAGCATCCATCCATTCATCCATCCATCCATCCATCCATCCATCCATCCTTCCTTCACTCCCTCCTTCATCTATCATTCATCTATCATTCATCTGTCCATCCATCCATCCATCCATCCATCCATCCATCCATCCATCCTTCCTTCCTTCCTTCACTCCCTCCTTCACCTATCATTCATCTGTCCATCCATCCTTCCTTCCTTCCCTCATCTATCATTCATCCATCCATTCTTCTTTCTACCATCCATCCATCCATCCATCCATCCTTCCTTCCTTCACTCCCTCCTTCATCTATCATTCATCCATCCATCCTTCCTTTCTTCCTTTCAATCCAGCATCCATCCATCCATCCATCCTTCCTTCCTTCACTCCCTCCTTCATCTATCATTCATCCGTCCATCCATCCTTCCTTCCTTCCTTCCCTCCATCTATCATTTATCCATCCATCCATCCATCCATCCATCCTTCCTTCACTCCCTCCTTCATCTATCATTCATCCATCCATCCATCCTTCCTTTACTCCCTCCTTCATCTATCATTCATCCATCCATCCATCCTTCCTTTCTTCCTTCCTTCACTCCCTCCATCTATCATTCATCCATCCATCCATCCATCCATTCATCCATCATCCATTCTTCCTTACCTCCATCTATCATTCATTCATCCATTCTTCTTTCTATCCATCTATCCATCCATCCATCCATCCATCCATCATCCTTTCTTTCATGGATCCTTCTATCATCCTTCACTTCCCTGCATCTTTTCATCCTTCCTTTCTTCCTTCCCTGCCTCCCTCCTTCCATCATCCATCCATCCATCCATCCATCCTTCCTTCTATCCATGCATATGCAGGATAAATTTATTAACAAGAAATTGAAAAATGGTATGGTCTGTCTTTGTAGACTGTGAAGTGATGATGACACTTAAACACTTAGCTCTTAACTGCTCTCTACTGCCCCTTACTGTCCTGTGGTGAAACGCATGTCAAAGAATTTTCTGTTTGCTCACATAGTTTGCATGATGCTAGTCTGCAAAAATCGTGGGAAAATCAATGTAATAAATCATTTTCAATTGCATCGCAAAAATTGTAATTATATTGGTTTTATATGGTCCAAAATTTGGACAATTATTATTTTTGTACACAAAATCTCGCATGTCCAGCTGTGATCTCATAAAAAGGTTGCATTTTAATCATCTGCTGGAAATTTCAGCTCCCAAGTGTTTTTTCCCCATTGATTCTTTTATGAATGGCTTTTTCAAAAGGTGTAATAATTCCACAGGGCCTAAAAATGTGTCTTCAGGATTGAATGAGTTATTCGCGGATTCATACCAACCCACTACTCAAATTCCATTGAATAAGACGGTGCTTGCGTGGATTTATTTCTCTCTGTGTTCCGTGGCCACGCTCAGTCCAAGCTGAAAGTGAATCCACGCTCCTAAAACAGCCATGGGTTGCCAAGTCAACCTCTGAGCCATCTCAAATATTTAGTGTGTTCTCAGAACGACACGTAGGTGTCAGCCATAGGTTGCATTCACTGCCCGTACTGTACCAAAAACGGAAGAGAAAGGCACCCTTCACAAATCTATGGCAAATTATTAGCACCACATACAATCTGAGTTTGATGACGTTTCACGCCAGTGTTGAAATGTATCACTTTTAGAAATTTACCCATGTAAAGTATGGAAGCTGACATTTTTTTTTTTTTATACTAGTTTTTGGTCCATGTTTTAACGCTGCAGTTTGGGCACGCCAGTCTACTTGACAGGCACTTCAGAATGCCTCGGAGAACAGTGCGGAAAATGTGCAGAATTCCATGGACGAGTGTCAAATGAGGTGGAATGTCTCTGATGTATGCCAGCGGACAAGCTTCCTTGGGAAGTTACATCGTCCCCCTGCTTGCGTTCCCCGCATTGGAGAACATGACCAACATCTCGCTATGCCCGCCACATGCATTGTATGAATAGCTGCTGCCGGGTTGTTGTCACCACGCTAAGAGAGCGGAACGTGCTAGCGAGAGGCAAATCCTGTTTTGCTGTGCGCCGTTAGCCCGCCTTAGCATGATGTGCTAAAGGGGCGCCATATAAGTGCAGACTAAGTGAGGGCATAGCGCTGAAGTCAGGGGGAGTGATGCAATGCTAAACCGCTCACCAGCGTGATCAACAGCTGCAGCTGACCGAAGGCAAGAGACGCCACTAATGGGATTCATGCTAATCAGTCTGTCTCTGGATTTTCGCTAACACCTTTCGCTCATTTGTTTGCATATGTGCTATGTCAACAAAAGCAAACCTGCATAAAATGACCTCAATTCCTGCATGTAAATATAAATCAAATTTGCTTAAAAGTAAATAATGCGCTTGGTTCTAAGTAGACGTGATTTTTTTTTTTATTGGTTTGCTCTCAGCAAGTAAGTTAGCTGTGTTGCCCTGTGTGCCAAGTTCTGGCTGTGTCTTGGGTGAATTTCTTCAAATTATTATTTATTTATTTTAGTTTCTTATTATTATTTGTAAGTATCAAGCTTTGAAGCCTTGTTAATTTATTGCTAGTTTAAAAGAAGGGCAAAATAGACGTTTCACCAAGAATCGTGATTAATAATCGTGATTTCAATCTTGACCAAAATATCTATTATTATTATTTTGACCATAAGCATGCCACCCTAGTCTGACAGTATTTACGTTATTTTTAGTCCAATGTTGTGAGAACATCTAGCTCTCAAGCTGTCACGTGAAACTGCCTTTTTCTTTCCGATTCTGCATTTCTGAGTCTAGTTTCCGAGTCTAGTCTTTCGGCATATGGTTTCCGATGCTAAATATTTTCTAATTCACTTCCATGTCCTGTCTGCTTCTGGAAGCAAAATGCTACTCATGTGACACTATCGTTTGCAATCTGATAAATGTTTTGAACCAAATAATAATAATAAAAAACAATCGAATTCTGACAAATCTCCCCATGACGCTGTGCATTCAATTTTATCCCTGAAATTAAATGACTGAATTACTATGAATTTAAAACGATCAGCATTTGGTTGAGATTTTCGTTTTTCCTAAAATAGCTCATGCCATTATTTTTTAAAGTGGAATTCAATTTGACTGTTCATCATGTTAGCTAACAGTTTCCTAGTTCCTCTCGATGACATTTTGAATAGATTCCCCAATTTCTCTTCTACATATGCTGGAACCGTGACTCAAGTATGAAACCGCCTTCCAACGATCCTAATCCTAATTATCGCGTCAACAAAGGATGACTAAAACAATGATGTTAGCATTTGGCGGAGGTCATTTTATCATCTGTTACTGCAGGTAAAGAACATTATGTTCAATAGCCTGGCTTGAGTGTGTGCTGGCTTGCGCGTGTGTCTACATTTACACCTATATGCTGAAAATAAACAGAGGTTACATCACTCCCTGTGACCCTGTTGCACATTTAGGTCCCGCCCCTCATAAAAGTAGTTTGAACGAGCAAACCTTCCCATTGGCTGATGGGTCGCAGGCCAGCAGACAGACTAATGGCAACCTGGTTTTATTTAGACCTCCATTTTCATTGCGACACCACCATTAATAGTTTCTACTCGTAATACTGGACCGTGTAAAATACATGGAGTCACTTATAGAGACTTTACAAGCATAATAAGAAGTAAAAATAAGACTAATGGCTAGCGCACCTTGGAGATGAATTCGCAAAGACACGAACTGGAAACCGAGCTGCTAGCTCCTGAAACAACAAGGCCTTTATTAAGGTCTCAGTCTGCCTTAGTCTCAAGGGGGTCGGACTTTGGGATTCCTCTGCCGCTTGTGTGTATATATGTCCAAGACGGAGATGTACAGCTGCCCGCTTCCACACAAACTCATTTCAGCTGTTCAAAATCATCTCCGCAGTGTCATCGGAAACACACATGCAGGGCCGCCACATATGGACAGGTCTGGCCTCTCTCATGGTTATACACAAATGTTGGTGATAAATCCTCCGTGATGTGCAAGTGTGAGGATATTTTTTTTCCCAAGACAACTTGCCCATTGTCTGCTCGGACGGACGGGCAGGATATTGGGAGGTCAGGGGCTTCAGTAAAGAGTTATAGATATATATAACTACATTTGGGTTGCATGCTTCGACTATAGCATGCTTTGTGTGTTTTCCCAAGGTCTGAACAGTTATTGCAAACGCCATGCGGTAAACATTGAACTAGCTGAAGGATTTGTCCAAAAGGACTTCTGGAAAAGATTTCCATTGTACTTCTTTTTGTCCTAATTTGTTCAAAGACACAGTCCAAACATTCATTCCCAGGTACTTTTTATTTTTTTTAGAATTGTATATTTTTAACCATGATTTGCTCTATGCACAATCTCTACTGCGATCCCAAAATTATTATTTATAATTATTTCCTTTTGAAAACAGGTTTGACTTTATGTTGATTATTTTGGGGGTATTAATATTTATTAATAAGTGAGTTAATTATTTATTTTTGTGAAAAGATTCCCACTGTAATCCCAAAACATGGCGCTTTATGGCAAATATTTTTAAATATTAGTTCTTAGAAAATATTTATTATTTTTTTTATCTTATATTTATTATATTTATATATTTGTTATTATTTTTATTTTATATATATTATTATGTTTTATCTTATATTTATTATTTTATTATATTTTTATATTTTCTTTTTTTTAGAACAAGTCTGACACTTTATGTTGATTATTTTTTGTGGAGAAATGTGTATTAATAATTAAGTTAATGATTTATTTTTTGAACAGATCTCTACAGTAACGCTTAATCTGTGGACAAATATTAATATTTATTTTGTTAGAACAGGTCTGACACTTTACTGCGGTTATTTTTTTGTGGAAAAATATGCATTCATCATTAAGTTATTTCTTTTTATAACCGATTTCTTCAATGATCCAAAAAAAGGCCACTTAAGGTTGATTATTTTTTGGGAACAAATACAAATGAAGTTTGAAAGGGTCTAAAGTTTAACAAATCAGTAACTGAGGGCGTGTTTTAAGTCTTTTTTCTTTAAAACCCAAAATGCTTTGCACTGGTTAAGAAGTGCTTGGCGGACAAGATATTTCACAGGGGGTACATCACTGAAAAAAAGATTGAGCACCGCTGTTCTAGTGCACTTTTTGAGGAAACTGCTATAAGCACATGGACAGAAGACCAGTACGAGTGAAATACCCGGAATGCTTGCAGTTTATTCAAGGCTAACCCTTTGAAACGGACAGAATGTGAATTAACAGCATCCTCGGGGAGGCTGACAAGTGCCACATTCCTGACATCCCCTTACTGTAAGTGTCCCACCGCCAAAGCGGAGCTGGGTCACTCCAGTTATGCACGCACACAATGGCAAATTCACACAAACGCACACCGGGATATCATGGCGACACGGCCAGGGGGAACATATTCAGGCACATGGACGACATGCACAGAAAGAGCAATCGAGACATGCGGAATTGTCACTCTCCCGCCTGACATTTGTGCTCGGTGTGGCGGGGGGATCGAAGGGGGGTCGACGGGGGGTGAAATCACAAATTCGGCATGTCACATGGTCAAAGAGGGAAGATTTACGACAGATCGGGTTCCACATGGGCAGCATGGTGTTGTGGCCTCAGAATGCTAGGTATGGCAGTGAGATCAGACTCCGGCTTTAGTTTGCACACGCTCTCTGGCAACTGGCTAAGGATGCGGGCGGCCATAGCCGTCTGTCCGGTCTTTCCGATGCAACGCAATCGCCGGTGGGCAGATGTGGCAATGATGGCACAATGCAAGGAGGAATGACTCAAATTGTCGGTGAAAATTCAACACGGGGAGAGACGATTTAACTTCGTGTTTGCGTAATTTCCTCTTTTTAAATGATTTGCTGTTGTCCGACAGAAACCTGATAAGCCCTGCATGCCTTTATTGTGAATGACTACTTTGTGGTTAACCTCTTAATCAAGCCTTTGTCGTCAAGAATGAAAATTGAGATAATAATATATTCAAATTCCACACATCATTTCCTTTAAAATTGGATACAATGCACAGAGGTAACAAGAATTGATACGGGGAGAACAGGTTGAATTTCGCCATGTTGAAATCCTTAGTTTTGAGGAAAAACACATTTAAAGTTTTGACACATTCATCCGACAACAGATCATGTACTATTTTCATACACCAATCAAAATTTGAACCTTTTGGCTGCAGGGAAATGAATGTCGAGACCTTAAGGAAATTTTTGATGTAGAAATCCTAAAATGTATATTGCTGGAAAATGTTTTTATTTTTGTCGAATCTCAGTGACATAAGCCTGGTTTTGTAAAAACGCATCACATATGTTTGAATGTATATACATATACAATACTATATACTGTATCTACACTGTGTGTGTGTATGTGTGTGTATATATATATATATATATATATATATATATATATATATATATATATATATATATATATATATATATATATGTGTGTGTGTGTGTGTGTGTGTTTATGTGGTTCTCGCTTCATACCCTCGGGAACTTTACTCTATATAATTTAAAGAGGTTTTATTTGGAATAACATTTTTGATGTTGCAATGCTAATTACCTGCATTTTAAATTTTGAAAGGCAGTTTAAGTTGCCAACAGTTGGCCACTCATGAAAATGAACAGAACCACACACACCATGTGGTAGTGCGCCAGAGGCGAACCTCATGATGAATTGGGCCACATTGTCTATTAGAGGTGATGATGCTATGCAAGTACGAACATTAAAAAAAATACATATGATTGATTTAGTTCCCCGTAGCTATGTTTTGCCCGCGGATGACATCATGGAGCCCTGCAGTTATTTTTATTGGCTGGTGGTGAGCCAGGTCTTCTTCGGGCCGTGCCACCTGTCCCACTCCGCAGCGGGCAGGAAGGCAGCTGCCCTCTGGGGAGGGAGGACAAGTCGAGCACGCAAAAGTGATTGAGAGTTGAAAGGATGAATATGATCCATGCATTGCGCGCTTGTGCTTCTCAGCATGTTCACAAGTCCAAATGTCTTGCTGCTGCTACCGTGCACTGCATCTACTTTGTTGTACCTACTGTATTTCCAAAACAGAACCAAGAGCTTCACTGATTGCACAATGTAATTTTCAAGTGTGCATGCTTGTTCAACCCGGCGGAGGAGTTTGAAGTGTGTGTTTGTGTGACTCCGGGCGGGGTTATTCTTGGCCCGTGTCATGTGTTCTTTGGTGCAATTTAGACACATGCCATCTGAGCAACCTTTGCCCTCGAACGGCACTTAATACACAAGCTAGGAATGGAATGGAGTAAAAACAGAGAATCATTTTGAACCATGTCTTTGTGTGTTTTCGATGATGCGGGTGACCACGGCAGCATCATTTGTATTATTTTGTGACCCCTGTGTCCTGTTGTACTGTACATAGTCAGATCTTGACTTATGAGTGACCCTAGCTGTGGAACTTTATCAATATAAAGCTCTTTCTCTCTCTGTTTCTCTTTGTAAATCAGTCTAAATATGCATAACATTGTTCATAATGATTTTGACTTGTAGGAATTGCCCTGTCAGTAAAATAACCAGTTGAACTGACTGCTGTATGGAAACAACGAGGTTGCTACCACCTTGTGGCAAGAGCACGCTATTACAAGAAATGTTTTTTGTGGCGTGATTGGCAAAGTACAGATTGACTTTTACATTGATAGAAAATAAACAAGGAAAAGGGTCGCCCTCCTTTTTATTGTTTAGTGATGTTTGAAGAAGCCCAATATAACATGTTTTTCTCTTTTTCGCTTTTGTTTTTAAGGAAATACATAATAACCTATTTTAAATAAATCCCAGTGGGGTTCAGTACATCCCGCAAGGGTGAGAACCGCAATTTTATACATACAGTAATGACAATTATTTGTGTTTTTGACACATATAATTTTTGTATAATTCACAATAACAATTTCTTCGAACAATAACACAACGAAACATAAAACAAAAACATAAATATGTACAAAAAATCAGACTTGACATTATAACATCCATATAATGAAAAATAAAACTGACAGACTTCATTATAAGGTACAACGTGTAAGACTTAGACCATTTTTCAATACGGACAGCAGGAGGTGCTGCATTTACTATTGTCTGGAGCTATAACAGACATGGCAACCTCCAGAGGAGTGCCACCCCTCATGTAATATCGTTTAATGATATCTAGAGCCACGATTATGTTCAAAACATACCGTTGGTTGTTAAAGGGACAATGTAAGATTTAGACCGTTTTTAGTTAAAAATGAAAAAAATAAATGATACATTTCGAAAACTTTCAAATAAGTGTGTTCTTTACCACTATCAGTATGTTTCAAATATAATTGTAGGTCTAGCTATCATGAAACTATATTACATGGAGGTGTGGAACTCCCATGAGTGTGGAGACTGCCACGTCTGTTCTAGCACTTGCAGCACCTCCTGCTGTCCGTAATGAAAATCTGTCTAAATCTTACACATTGTCCCTTTAAGACACATTTACTTTATTTTAAATTTATAATCATTTATTCCTTTTTCATGATAAACGATTTATATCTTACACATTGTCCCTTTCATCAATTTAGAACAAATGTCCCGAAATCATTTTTCCTTTGTTATTATTCAAATACTTAAGAGGCTCAAAGATCAACATCAGTTTTGAATCATTTAAATCAAGGAGTGTTTTTTTTATGGCTTTGTCAATGTGAAATTTCCCAAACAAAAATGAAAATGTCTGTCTTTGGATATGATATATGGAATTACATTTTCATCTTGAATTGTAATTGTGATACGTTTTTGGAAAAATAAAATCCTCTGTTTTCCCTTAACTCCACACGAAATGAACATTCACGCATTATTTATGATTTATGAAGGCGATCTTGAAGTGACGGCCACCACGGCAGTAGTTCCTCCTCAACTGTAGAGGGCGCCGGTCGCTCATCTCGGAACGTCATCTCGGGACTGACGAGGCCGCCCAGCCATGTTGAGAAGTCTGTCAAGCAAAGTGCAGCCCGCCATTGTGTAGACACCAAGCTGGCTCTGTAGGGAGATAGGGGCGCTCGGCTCAACAATTCACCCGTAGCTACGCAAAATTCTCCAGCCTGCCGCTCGTAATATACTTAGGCAGTCTTCCGGGGGGGATAAAAAGACATGTCAGCCAGCAGCCTCCTCGAACAGGTAAAGAGAGGAATTTCCTAAAGCAAATTGTCAGCATCGCGCGGAGGCTACGGCTAGCGAGTGATAGCTTTAGCTTCGAGAGGCAAAAAAAAAGCGGCTGTGGCTAAGTAGTGCAGCAGTAGGCCTTGACCACCTGCTAAACGGAACTGACTGCTCAACCTATTATCTCTTCATCTATTTTTCCCCTTCCTCTTTTCTCATAAATCAAACCTTCATGAATCACCTGGACCCAATCCAGAGACCGAAAGGCCAAGCAAATAAAGGTAAGAGCCACCCTCCCTTTTCCGATCACTTATTTGGACTTGAAAGCTCGGGTTTTAACGTGCGCTGCCCGCTTTGAAGCGCCGTCTCCCGTGAGTCTTGTCCAACACGCCTGCCATGTACGTCGGGAGGTCGAAACGAGGGCCTCGGCGAGTGGACTCTTAACGCGGGCTCCCACGTTTAGCCCCTGAAAGTTGGCTACATGATGCCCGATCTTGACCCCCCCCCCTTCCTTTTTTTTTTTTTCCTCGCTAACTCGCTTTGTATCGCGATGACACGTGTGCGAGGGAATCGTCTCCCACACGTTCCCGAATCTTAGCCCGCATTTACGACCTGAATGTCGGATGTAAATTTCACAGCGGGTGTCTCGTAGGACTGGCGAAGTTTATGCGCAAAGCGAGCCTTGTCGCTCCTCGCAGGCACTTGTTTGTTTAGCTTTGCTAGCTGCTAGCTGGTTGCTAGGTTAACCCCGTATGACACGTCTTTCAGACATGGACTTAAAGTGGCATTTTAGAGACAAACAATGATATTCATCCCTGCAGAGAAACTAAATGCCAGAACAGCGCTATCCACGCGCACACACTCTTGTTTCCATTCCATAGAAACAACTACCAAAGTCAAAACAAGAGCAGCACTGGGGGGAATATTAGAAATTTGAATAGAATGCCATTGTTGTCATTGTATAGCTGACATACAAAAAGCCCTGTTCCGATTGCTGCATATTAAATAAACACGACCAATAAATGAAATGAATGCTACAGTTTTAAAAGCACGTTTTCACAAATTGCATTTGTAATTTTAGGTGTTTTTTTGCGTCAATACATAGCTCTATAGGAAAATCAAAAGTATCAAATGTAATCCATTCATGTTCTATTGCTGCTTATCCTCACTAGGGTCGTTGGCTTGGTGGTGTCTAGTCTAGTCGTTGGGCAGTAGTCGGTGGACAACCTGGACTGGTTGCAAGGGCACACAGATATCAACGAGCATTCTCACCCACGCATGTTTTTGTAATGTTGGAGGAGACCCACCTGAGCACGGGGAAATATGCAAACTCCAAACAGCAAGGCCGGGGCGAGCTGTAATTGAACCCAAGACCTTTGAATTGAGAGGCAGTCATGCTTACCAAATGCCACCCAAATTTAATCAATAGGACGAATTAACAACTTACTGTATTTTTAATATTAAAAATTAGAGTTTTATCTTCCTCAATTTTTTTTTTGCATCAGGTTAAAGCCTTAACAGACATCCCACCGATGGAGCCTTATTAAGTCTAAAAAGACTCAATTCTATGAATAATTTAGAGAAGGGAATAGGCAATTAATTTTCCGAAGGGCTCGTGTGAGAAACGAGTGTCAGTGTGCCAACCACAATTGTTTTCCCTATAAGTGGTGCCCAAAACCACGGCCCTGGGGCAATTTGCGTCCCGCGCCTCATACTAAAAATTACATTTGGCCTGACCTGTAAGGCTAATAAAAAAGACACAAGAAAAAAGGAGTGAGAGTTGATCAAATAATGCCACTACTACTATTGAATTGGTTTACATGCTGTGGACCTTTTCTAAACATTCACTCTTGCAGATTGTTTCCAACAACTTCTCTTCAAACATTGTGATGAATAAAGATCATTTGGTTTTAGTAGCAAAAAAAAAAAAATCTTCCACTCTCCGCACTGCATGAATATTCTATATTGATGATTCTGCGGTAACTTTTTTTTTTTTTTTTACCTTGCTACAATTTGTTCTTGTTTTGCTTCCGATTGCAGAGATTTCACTTGCTGTTCAGTGCAGGGGTCGATTTAGTCCAGTGGGATACATGTAACAAAATCTTGAAAAATCCTGAACTATTCGTCTTTACACCTTTAACATATATAGTTTACATAAATGTTTATAAATTAACCTGAACATATAAACAAAATATTACTGCTTCCTTGATTCTTTGCATGTTGCACAAATCAAAGTCAGTTCATTTTAAAGTGGACTTTGCATCATTCTATTTTTCTGTATGCCGCCCTCAAGCAAAAATGTTCATCTTGAATGTATTTTTGAATGGAATTAAAAAGTAATGAACTTTCTTCGAGCTGTTAAATGTTTATCATTTGGAAATAAAAATGCTCAAACAAAATGTAAGCAGTTGCAATAGAACGAGCATAAAGAATATGCAAAGGTTCATGGAAGACCAAGGTCTGGTCAATAATTCTTGTGTTTAGACTGCACTCACATTGTAGGATATGAAACATGGATCTGAACTTTGGGAAGATGCCCGTTGTCATTTAAATAATAATAGATCATCAGTTCCTTGTGGTGTTCTCACGACTCATTCCGATTGTCATTTTGCTAATGCTGACTTTAACAATGTTGCTTGGATGCTTAAAATTTGACTTTTACCTGTGTTTTGTTTGCAGTGCAAAACGGAGCTGTGACCCAAAAGGATTCCTTGAATGATGACGAGTTTGAGCCTTATCTGAACACTCAGGGCAGACAGGTAAGTGTTGGTGCACCTGGTTGACTTGAAAGCTCATCGAAGAAAATTAATTTATATTTCCTGTCTTCAGATTCTTCTATCAAATGGGATAATTGCGTAACTGGTGTATGGCAATTCAATAAAATATTTTGGAGTAAAATATTGTTTTCTACTGCTTCAGTTTATTGTAAATGACACAGCTATTTAGGCTATAAGATTTGTATTTTTTGCCCCTTTATTATTGACTGTAAGGCTGTGAAGTGGAATATTTTGGGCTTTTAGAATCCCAACAATCAGCATTAAACCATTAAATTAGGTGCAGTATAAGGAGTAATTGAAGTTTTGATTCAGATGAATCAAATGTGGTAAGGAATGTCATAGATATTAATGCCTGCTAACTGGCATTTCACATTCTTAAGATGCATATTAGGTTTGGATTATATAGCTTTTATTGACCCTTGATTGTTACTCTTAAATAATGAGCTTCCTTGTGAACTGTTGTGGGAAAAATTCTGCATTGCCGTATGTGCCGTTTAGGTTTTTGTCTGTAGTTACATCATTTTTTGATGTTTATCTTTCACTAGTGACGTTAATGCATTCGATTGGACACATCAGGAGCTGAACTGTTGCCATGACCAAATGTGACTAAAAGACCTTATTTCTCCCTCTAGAGCAATGCCTATACGGCCATGTCGGACTCCTACATGCCCAGCTATTACAGCCCCTCCATAGGATTCTCTTACTCCCTCAACGAGGCAGCATGGTCTACCGGCGGGGACCCTCCTATGCCTTACCTGGCCTCCTATGGACAGCTAAGCAACGGGGAGCCCCACTACCTCCCAGATGCCATGTTCGGGCAGCCGGGCCCCTTAGGAAGCAACCCTTTCTTGGGTCAGCACGGCTTCAACTTCTTCCCCAGTGGCATCGACTTCTCTGCGTGGGGGAACAGCAGCTCTCAGGGACAGTCGGGCACGCCGCAGAGCTCCGGCTATAGCAGCAGCTACGCCTACGCTCCCAGCTCCCTGGGAGGAGCCGTGATTGATGGACAGTCCCCCTTTGCGCCTGCTGCCAACGAGCCCCTAAACAAGGCGCCCGGTATGAACAGCCTGGACCAGGGCATGGCCGGCTTAAAGATAGGGGGCGCGTCACCCGGGGGCAACGGGGACATGGCCCCGAAGGTGGTAGGCTCCGGCTTACCGGGAGGGGGTCCTCTAGGCCCGGTGTCTTCTGTAGGACCCCCGAGCATGCCCCCCGCCTCCATCGCCCCCGCCAAGCCTGCCTCCTGGGCGGACATCGCCAGCAAGCCGGCCAAGCCTCAGCCCAAGCTGAAAACCAAGGGCGGCTTGGCCGGGGCCAATCTGCCCCCTCCGCCCATTAAACACAACATGGACATCGGCACGTGGGACAACAAGGGCACCGTGCCCAAAGCTGTCACGCCTCAGCAGGTGCCCCCGATTCCCAGCAACGGGCAGCAGCCCAACCAGGCGTCCCCCCAGCCCGGAAGTACGGCGGCGGGGAATCCGCAGATGCCCCTCAGCAACGGACAGCTGGTACCCCCGGTTTCCCAGATGGGGCTCCCCCCCAGCGGGCAGCCCGGCATGGCTCAAATGCCCCAGCCGCCTCTGTCCCAGGGCCCACCGCCTCCGCCCAGTCAACAGCAGCAGGCGGGCCAGCCTACCCGCTGGGTACCCCCGCGGAACCGGGCTAACGGATTCGGCGATGGCGGCGGGACTGGCGCAGGCCAGTCGCCTCCCGCCTCCTCCGGGGTGGGCATGGTCCCCGGGGTGTCTTCTGAACCCCACCCAGTCTTAGAGAAGTTGCGCATGGTCAACAACTACAACCCCAAGGACTTTGACTGGAACCCCAAGCAGGGTCGCGTGTTCATCATCAAGAGCTACTCCGAGGACGACATCCACCGCTCCATCAAGTACAACATCTGGTGCAGCACGGAGCACGGCAACAAGAGGCTGGACGCCGCCTACCGCTCGCTAGGCGCCAAGGGGCCGCTCTACCTCCTGTTCAGCGTCAACGGCAGCGGGCACTTCTGCGGCGTGGCCGAGATGCGCTCGGCTGTGGACTACAACACGTCGGCCGGCGTGTGGTCGCAGGACAAGTGGAAGGGGCGCTTTGACGTGCGCTGGATCTTTGTCAAAGACGTTCCCAACAGTCAGCTGAGACACATCCGGCTGGAGAACAACGAGAACAAGCCGGTGACCAACTCTCGGGACACGCAGGAAGTGCCGCTGGACAAAGCCCGGCAGGTGCTCAAGATCATCGCCGGCTACAAACACACCACCTCCATCTTTGATGACTTCTCGCACTACGAGAAGCGGCAAGAGGAGGAGGAGTGTGTGAAAAAGGTAATGTTGACCTCTGGAAGGCGCTCAAACTTGACCTTATTTTGAAGCTTGGATAGCAGATGCGGTTGTGTGCAGGTGTAGCATGTTACCTAGCAACTGTTTAAAAAATACCTGTTTGAACATCATTCATTATAATTGAGGTCAATCGGTGTGTAAATTAACTTGGTTACTCCTTTTTTTTTTTTGTCAAATGAACTGCAGTGAACCCACTCTCACTTCTGGGGAATTTACATAAACACTTATTTTTTGTTACCTGCCATCAGCTTTCTGCTCACAGTATCTCCTGTTTATATGTTGTTGTGCCGTTCTATAATGCTCTTAAATTTAAGAAGTGGCTCCAATGTTCTAAAACAGTGGTTATCAACCAATGCTAAATGATGTACCCCCTGTGAAAGGGCTAATTACCCATTAACTGGTGCAAAACATTTTTGGTTGAATGGGGGCAAAAAGACTTTAAACAGAGTGCTCTCCCAGCTGCGTCTGATTGATCAAACTTTGGAACTGCGTTGTAGTAACAATAGGTAGATTTTATTCAGTAATTCCAGATAGATCATGTAACATCTGGCTCATTTATGGCTCCTGCTGGAAAATTGCATCACTAAAACACATGCACATGTGAATGAAACTTACTGTTCCGATTAATTTGCTTTTAATTTGAGAAAAAATCTGTAGTGTTGCCTTTACCGCATTAAATTAGCCCATTTGCCATGTACCATCATACGTGCCTTCACATACCTCCAATGTTATCCCTGTTTGAGAATTCCCCATAGATTTAATTGATTACTTAAGTAAGATAAGAGCTTTGGTGTATTTTTTTTTCTAAGGGTATGTCAATGTATTTATAGTAGAAAATATTTATATAGGCAATTGTGAATGCTTGGTCTGTTAACTCCTGCAAATTGCAGAGGTTTACCGCACATTCGCTTAGTATCACAACCACAAATGGAACCCGTGTTCAACTGGAATTGAAATGTCAGGACACAGTAAACAAAGTTCATAGAACCTACATAAATGGTTCGAGGTCTCAAACTAGACTTATTTGGATGCCGCCGGAGATTGTCTCAGGTTTCAAATTTTTCACAACAAGTGTTGAAGACAACTAATCCGATCTTCTCAGTCTTTAAGATTTCTTCGAAATACAAGTGCAGGTGTCGTTGTTGCCATAGTAACGGGTTTTCATTAGAAAATGCTGACCACATGTATGTTTCGGGTTTCTGTTGTAGAAGATTTTCCAATATGGATTCTGTTCAGTCAGTTTTTCAGAACCATTCCCTCCAGAGGGTTTCACTCGTAATACCGTCATCAATATCTTAAGCGTCCCTGAGTGAAAACCAGAATTGACTGCTACGTATTTGAGGCTCAAAATAAAAAGGGAAAAGAATAACATTAAGAAAATTGCCGTGGTTCAGCTCACATTAGTATTTTCCACCTGGCAGCCTCCTGATGTGTATCTGAGACACCATCTCTTCGGGATCATAGAGTAATACTCAATGAGTCTTGTGTTCCTGTTTCTCTATTGTGCTTGAGGGTCCGGGTCCACAATATCAGGCAGTTTTCAAATGCAAACAAGCCTCCTTTGTATTTTCTGGCCAACAATGCTGCCTTGAAGCAGTAACAGGATTTGCTTGTTATACACTAAACAATTCAAGTTGTATAACCTCATGATATTTCGTACAAATGACCAATTAATGGTAATTTGAACAAAGATCAATTTAGACTGTATATGAGAAACAGCGGAAATTGCCTTCCGTAAGCATTGTAGTTGTTTATGACTACAAACTACAACCAACCTTATATTGTTAAATTAATATCTGGCATCAAATGGAACGTCTGTTAAAAAAAAATGTGTGTAGTAGATGTGCCTGGTGAATGAATGTTGCAGAATTACTTCTCACTTAATACTACTAATGTATGATTTTAATTGCATTGTACATTGATGACATCCCTGAGGGTTTAATAAGTTGTATTATTTGTCATTTATCTTGAAAAAAGTTTATTATTTACAGAATAAGGTTAATCTAAGAGGAATTGCAAGATTCCCCATCCTAAATTTGCATAAAATGTTTTTGTTTTTTGAAGAGCTTCAAATTCGGGTATTTTGGGATACGTTTGTTGAATTTGCTCTGGTCATTGCTTTTCTATTTTGCAACAAGAAGTTCTAAAATGTGAAGCGGTGATCAAAGTGGTCTGTTGTTTTACCTGATGTGTTTTTGTGGCAGGTGGAGGTCCAAGGCAGTGAGCCATATCCCAGCAACCCAAACAACAGGAGTCATTACAGGCTGCAGGTGACTTTTCAGTGACTCGTAACTCTACACGCGCTTCACTTTTCCTATTTGTGAATGTCGCTTAAAACCTGAACTTTTTGTCCCGTGAGGAAGTAAAAGAAATTACGGCCATATTCCCCAGCGTGGGTAACGTGTACCTTCTTCGTATTTCTTGAGTATCTCCAGTTTCATTTCCATACTACTTTTCCCTTTAACATCGCTAGCAATCTTGGGACCCATGGCTAACCAATTCAGTTTTGAATTAAGCACTAAAATGCACATTAAATACAATATTGTAAGCATACACACGCAAGATCAAGTCTTAGTGACACCGACCAATAGCAGACCAGAATCTTAGGGAGCTGTGACGCTGACCAATAGCAGACTAGCATTGTCACGACGTAAGAGCGTGGCGCGACTCGCTGTCATATGCACGCATCCTGACCGCAAAGTTTGAATTTTGTAATTGTTCTTGATGCCGTGAAGTGGGAAAAATGACATAAAGAGAGAAAGAAAAAAACTTAGCATTCCACTTCATAACGTGAAAAAAAAAACGTAAGCCAGGGACACCGTTACCCAGGATCCACTGTACATTTATACTTATATATAATCATGTATACATCAAATTTCACCTTTTATACAAGATCCTATCAACTCACATCATTTTTAGATTTTTCATGTGTGTGTGTGTGTGTGTGTATATATATATATATATATATATATATATATATATATATATATATATATATATATATATATACTGTATTTTCAAACCTCATTCAGCACAGCCATTGATTCACATCTTTTCTTCTTTTTTTTTTTATATAGTTATATGTGATTGCAGCTGCACATTCGAGATTTTGTGCACAAAAAGAATCATTGTCCAAATTTTGGACCATATAAAACCATTTTAATTACAATTTTTGAGATGCCTTTTTAATATTTATGACATTGATTTTCCTGCAATTTTTGTAACATTCCGTCAAGCGGCGGTCAAACTATATCAACAAACAGAAAAAATCTTTGACTTGTTTCACCTCAAGACAGTTAATGGCTATGTCTTGAAGTTTCATCATCACATCGCAGGCTACAAAGACAAGACATACCATTTTTTAATTTTTTGTGGGTCTTAATAAATTTAACCTACTTATGTATGGATGAAACTGATGGCACTGAACAAGTTGAGTGGTTGAAGAAGAAAAAAAAAATCACAACTGACTTGAATTATTACGACTTTAAAAGCATTTACAAAATTAGGGAAAAAAATGAAATGTGTGTAGTTTGCAAAATGCGCGCGCAAGGGTTAATAAAGCTCAGCTCTTTTGCAGCGATATCGATAAACAAAGAGTAAAACGATCCGGGCAGGATAGACACATTTATCGGGCACTAACTACTGTACAAGGGGCTGTGACTTGCAAAAAAAAAAAAAAAACAATAATACTGTATTTCACCTGGAAATATAATGTGTTGGTTTGACATTTGAGGTTTGAATGTTTTTTTTGTCCTTCCAGGATCGCCAGGGGCGGATCAAGTAAAAGTTGGCGCTTTTGTCAAAGGACTGCATAGCCCACTCCCCCGAGCCCCCCCCCCCCCCCCCCCCCCCCCCCCCCACCTACCTCCCCTCCCCAGCCAGCCATCGCATCATCACATCCACACGTCTCTTTATTAAGAAATCCTAAAACTGAAAGAAGGCTGAAGAATTAACCCAGGATGAGAATGAAAACACAATGAAGACTTTCTTGATTTCTTTTGACTTTAAAGACTTACTTGGAACTCGTAGTTTAAAAAACACAAAACAAACAAAAAAGAGACAAACTATTATTCCTAGGACTACAACTTAATGCATAGCATCCTTAGGTGAACTTTTGTTCTGCCATTCCACTGCATATGCTTCCCCGTGCCCCTCCCCAACCTTTTTTTTTTTTTGAAATGAAAGGAACTTCCTTTTTTTTTTTTTTTTAATGGTCCAAGAGCAGGTCTGTTATGGTCACATTCACATTTGCTAAAAATGGCCTCCATAAGTCTGATTTCTGTCCATTTTTGTATCATTTCTTCGGTGGACACAAGAAGACGTGCATGGTGGACTTTTTTTTTTTTTTTTTTTTCCCTCACTCCCCTCCCCAGCAGGTCTTCATCGGGCAACCGTGGTCTTAAATTGTCTGCCATGTTTTGTTTTGTTTTCAAATTTTTTTCTTTGTCAAATCCCTCGTTCTTTCTCCTGTAAGTGACATACAAAATAGTTATTTGTTTTTGCATGCATCAGGATAATGTGAGGCGAGAATTAAGGAGGGATGACAAAACGGGGGTCAAGTGTTAAAGCAGGGGGGGGGGGGGGGGGGGGGGGTGAGCCTCGTTCAGAGTATCATTTAAAAGGGGCCCCGCTAACTAACAGCCTTCATTGGACTTAATTTGCCCGCCTTTTCTTTCCCTCGGACAGCTTGATTCATTGTTGCAACGGGCTGCTTTCTTTTTGGGGTTGTTCTTTATTATGACTATTTTTGTTTGTTTCTCCCTTTTCTAACGACAGTTATGCGAGTGGCCTTGCCCCCGCTGTTTCTATTAATCAGTTCCAAAGTAATAAATGTGGTATATTAAGCAGAATTGGTGTGCATTCCCCTTGTTTCGCCTTTAAACTGAAAAGATGTTTCTCAAGTGACGAATTTATCTTTTCATACTTTGCGTTCTACGTATTGAGAAATGGTCAATGACTTTTTTTGTTATACCTGTCCATCCCAAACGTGATTTTCTATCACCTTTCCCCACTTTCTTCCCAACTAACCCGGTATCTCTATACCGCAACGTTCACTGCTTTCCATTTCTGACTGCTTATCTAATCCAATCATAATCAAATTAGCTTCTACTTTGTATTTTCTCCAGAATGGCATTTTGGCAAAATTTCATCACACAGAAAGAAAAAAAAACCAAACAAACGTGCAAACAAGGCCCTCTTTCAGAACTACTGGCTTTTATTTGTGGCAGAATAAAGATGCTCCACGAAATCATATGTGCCTTTTTCTTTTGTATACACTCCTAGAAGTTACTGTACTTATCTCATAATATACTTATGATGGGCCTGTTATGGAGCAATTTCATGCACAGAGTTGTTTGAGCTCTATGTTCCGCCATTTTCTTCTACCATAAAGGTTGTAGTTCACAGACTAACCTCAAGAGGGCGATATCGTATCAGATAATTTCACATGTCGGCCAGACTTGAGCCGGTTAGGGAACTTCAAACCAATTTGATTATATAATAATGGTTGTACTGTATTTGGCCGTCGTATCATGATCGGTTGTGTGAGCTTCATCCATATATGAATCCAAGAAAATAGACAATTATGACAGTAAATATGTAACATTACTAAATTATACTTTTTTTTTTAAAAACCGAACTGGAATTTTTTAAGACACAAACTATGGCGAATACAACTTGCCCACTTACACTGATTGCTTTATGCCATCGACTTAATTCTGTGGTCATTCATTTGTAAAAATCGCAATAAACGTGCCGCCTCAATGTGTAAGAAATATTCTGCAACGATTTAGGAATATCTGTTTTAGTATTACTCTTGATGCAAATACTACAGAAAAACTTTTTATAGTATTTCTTGAGTATATTCATTTAAACACGCAAGTCAAAAACCAACTCAGAAATTAACGTAGAGGTTAAATATCTTACACTGTAACATCGACGTTGATTAAAAAAAAAACAATTTACATTTAGGTATTTTTAAGTGATGAATTGCAACAACATTACAATACTGATTGTTCTGCTGTGTCCTTATGTTTTTATCGATGGGATGTGTCCCCCAAACTATTTTGACATAGTTGAAGCACCATACTTCCGGATTGTAACAGCCAATTGTCTGCAATCTACATTTTAAAAAACATAATTTAAGCGAACACACAGAATGCTCCTCACGCATTACTTTTTTTTAGAATTAAATTTAAAAATTAAAAAAAAAAATCTAAAAAGTAGATTCAAAATGTTAACATCTGAAGGTTCTTTGAACTTGTTTTACTGTGAAGGCTAATTGCTAATTGTTCGTTCCTGTGACTTGAATGTGACACTCTTCCTTAGTGTCTTTTCCCGCGCTTCCGGTAAGATATTTATTTATTTACCCATTTGTTTATTTATTTTAAATGTACGCGAGGTCAGTTGAGGACGTTGACAAATAACGTGTGTTTTTAGATGGGGCAGAATGGGGGAGGGGACGGGTGCTGAGGTGGGAGGCAGTTAGGGGCCGGGGGGCGACGGCACGTGTCGCGTGTGCGTGGAAAGCACGCTGCCTGGAGGGGTTCTCCGATGACTCTTATCTGTGGGTCTCCAGGGACTCCATTTTGGCTCCTCGTTGCTACTTGGGGGGAGGGGGAAATATTCAAATTAATACAATTAGTTAGTCGGTCCTAAGAAAGGCAAACGCATTTTCATTAGCGATGATTTTTTTTTTTTTTTTTGAGGGGGGTGAAATACAAATTAAAAACTTTATTTTCGGAATTTTAGCTTTTAAGGTTAAAGATATGTCGATATGTTGTATGCAGTTTCACTGGTCTAAAAATAATATTGTATTGTGGCAAATTAAATCAGAAGCTAAATGGTTTTATCTATCTCAGGGGGGGCGGCCATTGCGGAAATGACGTCACAGTTGCTCACGTGCCGAGCAATCTGCTCAGCTTGAGTAAACAGGTGAGTTCAAACTCATTACAAAAAGAACGATCAACTAACAATATCCTTGTTATTATATGGTTTACATAAAAAAAAGGACACTGTGGAATGCGACCACAAACTTTTTCTAATTATGCAAGTGATACTAAAAAAAGAAACAAGAATGGGAAACTTTGCAAAAGAAGTAATGTCACCACAACGTTTACATCGGGTATTATTTTGCGATATTGTCTTTGTGACTAGAGAAAAACGTAAAAGAAAAAAAAAAAGTCTTAAAAATGAGAGTATAAAGATTTCAAAGTAGATCTCTGGTCAGCTGTTGACATGTACAGCTGTGTAAATAATCACATGATTTATTAAAATAGATTTCATTTGTTTACCTAGCACATTAGTGTTTTACCAGTTATCGGTGGTGTCCAAGTATGACCCAGGGGTCATTTGCGGCCCGCCATTCATGTTTTTGCAGCAGTTGTTTATCCTCTTTTTGACGTACGTAGCTCGAGTTAATTTTTCCAATTTGAGCACTATCTGTGTTCCACAAAGTTTATGATTGCGAGTATATGTTTCTGTGTTCTCTAACCGGTGCACACAGGTCCATGCCTGCCACTCTTCATTGAATCAGCCGGAGACTTCATAACCTTTGCATAATCCTCTCCGTTTTATTAATATTCCCGTGTGTGAACAAGGATAAACTCGAATGTTGGTTCAGTCCGCTCGCTTCTTTTATTGAAAATAATGCCAGCAGCCAACTGACATCCACCCTCTAGCTCATACCTTTATAAAAATTCACATCTGTGCGTCAAAACTCATTTGATGTGGCTGACAGATTAATTTTCCTTGAATAATGTTGAAAACCAAAATTCTAATTTTAAGTTAACGTTTATAGGATGCACGCATACATTTAGACTTCATTGTGGCAACCCCATTTGCAATGAGCCACCATTTTTTTTTTTTTTTTAGATTTTTTGCATGTGTTAGAGCCCAGAGTAAGCATCACACCTTTTTAATTGAGGATGTTGGTTTTTGCGGGAACATTTGAACTGCGCAAGAAAAATTCAAGGATGAGATCCCTCACCTTGTTATTAGCTGCTTTGCGCATGGGGGCGTGGGGGTGGGGGTGGGGGGGTTCCACACTTGGAGCTGCAAGGTCATGCTTGTGCTTCATTGTGCCTTCATTATCATAAGGCATCCATCTCTTTCTTCCATTAGTGACGCTTCGCCATGTCGCCTGCGCCGACCTCTATTTACATGACTAAATTAGATTGATTTGACTTTGCTGTGTGTGTGTGTGTGTGTGTGTGTGTGTGTGTGTCTGTGCAAGAAAGGGTCTTCCAAAGAAAAAATAATAATAATAGCATTTGTTTTATTTATTCCAGAGCAAATTGAGAAATCTTCGGACTGGTTCGTTTTAAGTGTGTCAAGTTGTGTACTGGAGAAGGTTTTACAAAAATGCATTCACTTTATATGAACAGTTAAATGTTTTCTGCAGCATCAGTAAATAGTTTGTCTTCTTTTTAGTAAATGAATGATGGAAAGAATAGTTGAAAGGATATTGTTATTAAAAAACATGTTCTTGCTATCTACAGTGGTACAGTTGACTTACAAGAAACTATTTATATGTGCAAATCAGTATTATCCATTCAAATGAATTGAAATGACCTTAATCCGTTCCAAATTTTTAAAGTTGTTTTAATTAAAAAAGATTAGTTTTATTGCATAAAACATATACAATATAATGTAAATCCTAACTGGTTTCACTGTACGTACAAAGGGACAAACCAAATGTCACAACAACAGCCAAAGCCGTGACCCTTTGATGAGGACATGGCTTAGCCAGTGATTTTTTTTTTTGTGTGTATTTATGACTGGTTCTACTGTTTAACAGGATAGCGTGATTGTGACGCAAATTTTCTCACCATTTGTACAATTTCTCATCACACAGCACAAAAACATTCAAGTCCCCCCATCATAACTTTTTAAATCAAGGCACTGTTGTGATATTGTTTAAAAGAGTTTACAAACTTCAAGTATTTCCGACAACTACCTCTTGAGCCATGATGTCCGCTAGCCAGTGGCTAAGCTATTTTTTTTGTTGCTCCAGAGATAGACAGCCAACAAAAATGCCTTCAAAAAGTGTTAATTTGACTACTGTAAAACATATGGTGCAGTTCATTTTATAAGCATATCACGCTTTTACAAAATTAAACCTTGACAGAAATTTATAATGTAGTTTTTTCTTACATGGATCTGAAAAAATAATTAAACAATTGTAAATTATGACATCATCAAATTATGACAATAATGACTATTGCTGATATTTTCATTGTAATATGTATGCAATTCATCTTATTAGATTTAACTGATAAGTTCCTTCAACGTTACCAGAAATATTGTGACGTATCATAGATGATTTTTTTAGTGTTATAGCACATGGCTATAGAATAATTCCCACTTTTTAAAAGTCAGGTTGTTTCCGCAAATAGACAATATTTAGCATGATATTATAAATTGCAATGCAAAAGAGTGGTGCTCTTTACCAATAGTAATAATAATGTGTCACGATGATATATGGAAGTAGTGGGGGGGTGGATAAATTAATATATATGGGGTCACCTGCTGTCTACACCCCCCCCCCTCCAATTCATTTCGACAGAAGCGAGGTGGGGGTGTCCCAATTCTATAGCGCCGACGTGCATAATGCGCAGACAGCGAGCAAGATGGCGGCTTTGGAAAAAAAAAAAAAAAAGCAGTTGATGACCTCGCCACACTTGCCCTTCCGCACGCGCTCATTGTGTGCGCCTCAAAAGAACCGTCAGGAAATCACAACATAAAGACCAACGCGCTGCAGTGAATGCAACGGTTTTTAATGCTTCGGTACTGGAGGACTGACACCTAAGTGCATTGCTGCAAAGAAACACACACACACATACACACTTTTAGTCAAAGCAGGGAACATTGGCTTGATTGAAAAAAAAAAGGATTTTTATGGGATAGAATGGTTTTGGGTCAAGTCAAAAAGAAAAAAAGGACAAATTCCGGTGACGTTTCATATGTTTTTAGGATGACAACCAAGCAGGCTGAATTTGGTGGAATTCTTTGTTCAAATGAATTTGGTTGACAAGGCGCTAAGATCGTACAGAAAAAATATACCAATTTTGGCAAAGTTTACCTCATTTTTTTGACATTGAAAATAAAAGAAACGGAAATTTTGTGCATGAAATGACTTCTTTATTGGGATTTTTTTTTTACAACAAACCAGAAAAAAATTGAATGAAATGACAAATGTACAGACATGAGAAAGTCAAATAAAAAGCATGTATTGAGTTGAATTTTTTTAGATACCCGGGCCTATAAATACAAATAATTTCCTTTATTTATTTTTTAAAAATATCTGACTATTTTATATAGCTATTTTTAGTTTTTTTGTTTATTTTGTTTTTTTCTTGATTTTTCTTTTACTTCAAAATTAAATAATAAAATTTGCATCCATTATGTATTTTTTTTCCACATAGCGCTTTTTTTTTCTGCCACTTTCCAACCTTGTGTTGTCATTACAGGTCAAGCGTAAACTGGCAGACCTTCAAAGTGGCCCGCTGTCACCACATGGCACCCCCCTACAACCCCTACGTGCGACCCCTCTGTCCACTTGGCCCACACTACAGAGCCGGTTCTGAAGGAAACGCGGCCGTTCGAATGCCTTTCACGGTACCGACCTGGATCCCCGCGCCAAAGCGGCTTAACCTTCACTGCGCCTTTTGTGCGGCACGTCCTGTCCGTACGTGACTCCTCGCCGTCAGGTGAGCGAAGACCGTGGCTTCTCTCTTGGCATTCACCGCGTGCCTTAATTGTATTGAAATTAAATCAAGGTCCACTGTGAACACAAAGAGCTCAAACCAAAACACCGGAAAGTCGTTGACGTTACGCCGTGGATGCGTTGGAACGAGCGATTGCGGCGCGCGGGAGGTGGGGGGGGGGGGGGGGGGGGGGGCGGAAAAAGGCAACAAAGACACATGCATCCATGCGAGATATAGCGAGCTACCTTTTGGCGGCTGGAGGCTGCGCGCTCCCATTCCTGCACACGACGTCGTCACCCCCCCCACCCCACACACACGCACACCTCCCACCGCCGCTTAACGGCTTTAAGCGTCGCATCGTTACAGTCGGTAAAGCCTCGTCGTTAGCTCCCTCATCCTCCTCCCTCCCTCCCTTACGTCCTCCCACTCTCCCGTCACCCCTCTGCCACTAACAGGCTCGAAATAAACAAACGGCAACGCTAGCGTTTTTACCAGAAACGTTACTCCGAGGAACTTTACAACTTTTTTTTTGTTTTCCCAAACAATTAATTGCTTTACCTAGGAAAATAACAAATGCACTTGTTGTCATATCCCAGATGAGAACAGGAGAGGAGGCTGCAGTATTTCCTCTCGTTTCGGCGCATCCGTGGTCCCGATTCTGCGTCCCGAGGTCCTCTTGTCGCCTTGCAGGATAAAGGGGGGGTGGCGGACAACAAGGGATGGGAGGCATGCAGTCAGGAAAAAACAAAAAACAAAAAACAAGACAGGTAGGGATGTAAAAAAAATAATTATATATGCATACACCGTTGTTGAGGAAAAAAATCCATTCGGGGAAGGAAAAAAACCCAAAAGGTTACATATATAAGCCAAGAAGGTATATATGTATGAGCATCCAAGGGAAGAGGAGATAAAGGGATGGAGGAGGAGGAGGAGGAGGGGGAGGAAGAGGCGACTGGCTCGCGCACAGACACACTGCGCCGAGGCGAAGGCACGAGCGGCAATTTATGCTTTCTGGTCGACACCACCCCCACCCCATCAACACACACATACATACACATTCACTCACGCATAGACAGGAGCGTCCCGCCCCTATCTGCCCCTGTCCCGTACTGGATGCGTGGCCTATCTGATCAGTGCAGAGGGATTAACCAACCAGGCCAGCTGGCAGGGATTACACAGGAAAAACTGGGCTGGGGGTGGGGTGGGGTGGGGTGGGGTGGATGTGACTATGCGATGGTTTGGGCTAAAATGAGGTGGGGGGGTAGTACCGTCTCGTCCCTTTACATGCACATATATGTAGCGGAGAAGGCGGCGTCCGCGCGTGCCGTCGTCGTCGATGGACGGGTTCGGGGAAGTTCATGTACGATACGTCATACGCAACGTCGTTAAACGAGGACCTTCTAGGTCCACCATACCAGAACCAATTAGACTATATGCACAACAGCGCATTAGTTTCCCCGCATGCGAACATATGAGGTTTCGATATTGCATTGTTCGCTCGAGATTCACTGCATGAGGAGAAACGAATTTGCATATTTGATTCACCGTATGGCTGCATACGAGGCTCATTTTGCGAGTGAGGACATGCTGTGAGTTGCACGCGATGTGATCATACTAGATTCACCTTATGAGAACGGAGGAAGGTTTGTGTCCGGGTACAGAGAACATATTTGGTTCACTGTATGAAGACCCATGAGCGTGTATTAGTTATAGTTATGAAATGTGACTGCAACTTCTATTCATCCAACAGTCGGACGCAAGAAAAGACTTTTATTTCGGAAGAGGGCATTATTTTAAAATTACAGTCCAGAAAATGCACATAAATCTTGATTCAGTTTTGTCATATATCGGGCAAATAATTTGTGAATGGTTTTCTTTGGACAAAAAGATCATCTGCTTTGATGGAAGACTCCAGAAATTTGAGTATCTTTACTGTTTTTCAACATTTAGGCCATTTTAAATAACTCTTTTAAAAATAATGTTTGATTTATTTGACAATCCATATTAGCGGGGCTGCAAATAACAATTTTAGGGCTGCAATTAAGTGTGCCACTTTCTCCTTGATGGGATTAACATTGTAAAGTTTGATCAATTTATATGTTTTGTCTTGTATTTGCCAAAACAAGCCCCCTGCTTAATTTTAATTCACTGCACCATGTTAGGACCAAATGTGACACATTGAGTGGGAAATCTTTTGCACTCGTTAGTCCTGAGTGTGTGTCTGTGTTTTTTAATTATGTTTTGCTAGGTGACAATAATAACCCCCCCATAGAAAAGATCTTTAAAAAAGAAATGACCAAGACAGCTGCTAACTTCACGGCGTAATTTTGTGTTCCCTGCAGTCAAGTACTGCTCTGCAAATGTTGTCTCACAAAATATGTTTCCCTAGCTTTTGTAAGCTTGATTTAATATAACTAGGAAAACCAAATTTGTGTTTTGGATGCAGTTTTTCTTGAGATTTTTTTCTTTCTGATCACTGAAGGTACACTCGACTAATCTGACGATTATTTTGACGATGAATTCATTTAATCCCATCGACGAGGTAACAAACCGGATTAAAAAAAAAAAGGAATCTTCATAATTTCCATATTCAAAACCAGGACACGTTTTCAAATCAATGATGCAAAACAATAACATGCCTGTAACATGGTGAAAAATAATCTCAGAAAAAAACGTGGATCAATGTTTTCCAAAGCTACTGTTTAGATTTGATTTTTAATTTTCAGCACTAGAATATCAAGAAAAATCTGAACTGAAAAATTTACTGCTAGAAAAAATTCTGAGTATTTGGACAATTTTTATCATAATATATATATATATATATATATATATATATATATATATATATAAATTGATTAATCACTGCACCTCTATTTAATAGTAATAACGAGTGTGCTTGGTTCACAGCATGAGGGCAAATGTGGTACACTGTGTTAGTTCACTTTGAACTAAATTTACTCTGACAACATATTCGGTTCACTGTTTAAGAACTTGGGAATGTATTGGATGCACTTGCTAGTTCCATGTATGATCGCATACAGTGTAAGTTTCACCGTATGAAAACATTAGATTCAATCAGGATACGAGGTTCAATGTAGGACAACATCCAGGAATCACTGCATAACAATGCAATGATGTTAATTTCACTATATAAAAACATAATGTGTGGGATTATTTAATCTATCATGCTATTTTTATATTACACTACAATTTTGAGCAGTATAAATGTACTGTCCTCATGAAACAAAATCAACATAAGGCCATTAATGTCATTAACTGTTGGCAATAAAAGTTACAACAACCCAAAGTGAAAAAATCCAAACTTGGTCCAGTTAGCCGTATTTAAGTCCGTTGGTGTCCATGTGTCATACGTGTAAGTGCATTGGCCACCCTTTTGCACGACACGTTTGATAAATGTATGTAAATGCTGCAGGAGGCAGCACGCAGGGGGGGGGGGGGGGGGGGGGGGGCAGCAAAAGGAGGGGAACCCCCATGGGAGTGGGTTGGGGGTGGAAGAAGGGTGGGCTGGGCTGACAATGCAAGGTTTTGCCCCCTGACCCTTTCCGCTCTCCATCATCCATCAGCTGATCGCGGGAAACGGGACAGCCGCAGGAACAAAAAAGCCCCCCCCCCCCCCACCCACCCCACCACCACCACCACCCCTCTCCTCCGTTAACAACGTCGAATCCAACGCACCACCATCTCATGCTTCACTTCCCCAAATGCATCGATCTGTTACTGCGTTTTCGATCGTATCCCCTTCAGTGTTTTTTTTTTTTTTTTTTAAATCAAGAGACACAGTACATTTATAAGAAATATAGCATTCAATATTTTACTTGGTTTACTGCACACACATGCTCCCGATTTGTGTTTTTTTTTTTTTTTATGTTATGCGTATCGCACATTTGCATTTTAGTGTTGCTGGCCAGACCGCAGTTTCAAACATGCGCCCTTTCATCTTCATTTTTAATCACGGCATAAAATATATACTTTGGTCTTGCGCATCAGAAGCTGTCGGAATTTATCGTATTATATTTTTTTAGCAAAAATAAAATCTAGGTGCAATTTTTCGCTCGAGCTGTGCGGAGTGTTACTATGTCGCTAAGCGTTGTTGCAGGCTGTCGACTGCAGTTTGAGCTACAGTGTATAGGACAGACACACACACACACACACACACACAGAATCACATACACACACATGCAGGGCCAGGCATACAGGCGCTGCTGTAAAATCAAAGCGACATTTTTAGGCCCTCAAAGACTGCACAAAATGGCGTTTTTCCATAGCGGATATAAAGAATAGGACATGGTGGACGTGTGACCAGTAAAAGGAGCTTAGATCCTGCGATGACCAATGCGAAACAATAGTAAAAAGCCATGACTCCTGCTTTGATTTAGGGAGTTAGATTTTTTTTTTTTTTAAATCGGAAAGGACGATAAATGAATTCAGTTGGATTCTTTTCATTTGATCCTTTTTTTCATTCCTCCTCTATCTTTGTAAGATTCTCATTACAATACAGTGTATAGTTTTATCCAAATTACTACGATCCCCAGAATATAATTGTAATGTAGAGACATGTTTTACTTAGCTTTGACATTTTTTTTAATCACTGTTTTAACATGTATAATTATACGCATATAATTATCTTTCATTTGATCAAATTGCAACCTGTACGTTCTAATCATCGCCTCACAATGCTGACAGAGCGGGAGAAATCAATCTTGCAGCGAGCATTGGTATTCACCAAATGTGGTTCAATTTCGGGCGGCACACTGGCAGAGCGGCTAGCATTTCCACCTCATAGGTTCGCGCGGCCACCTCTCTCCATGCGCTCTGGCTTTCTCCCACATTCCAAAAACATTCACGGTAGCTGTATCGGACACTCTAAATTGCCCTTAGGTGTGCGTGAATGGTTGTTCGTCTCTGTGTGCCATGCGATTGACTCGCAACCAGTTCGGGCTATAGAGGATGGATGGATGGATGGATGGATGGATGGATGGATGGATGGATGGATGGATGGATGGATGGATGGATGGATGGATGAGATGATAATAAAGTCTGTTGTTGGCAGGTCTTGACCATTCTGGATGATATGAATTATTTTTGATCGGTCCCACAAACAGATTTTTAGCTATTTTCGGGCCTGCCTATTCCCTGCAAATAGCAGGGTCCAACCAAGGGTCCAATGAATGCCTGATTCAATTTTCTGCATAGGGATTCAATATGTAACAACCTGTTAGGAAAGAGAATATGAAATGAGAATAAATGTCTGTATTTTCCGCACTATAAGGGGCACTGGATTATAAGGCGCACTTTCAATAAATGACTAATTTCAAAATTGTTTTCATATACAAGGCGCACCGCATTATAAGGCGCATAGAATTGAAGTAGTGGCTGGGGTTGCGTTATGCAGCCACTAGATGGAGCTGCACCAAAGGGAATGTCAACAAAACAATGAGTTTTGTCAAACGTTTCAATCAGAAATTAAATATAAAGATGATTTGAGGAGAGTACTATCTAAAGAATGGGGAGACAATACCTCTTGATTTCATTAAAAGACTGTTTGGATTAATGCCAAAATGAATCAATAGTTTAAAAGAAGATCATTATGATTCAATATTCAACTTAATTCTTTTAATCAAATTGTACCCTTCATATTGTTTTGTTTTGTCGATTTAATAACAGTTTCTTGATTTATTTGACAAAATCGTGCTTTCTTTGATAAAAACACACATTTTTTGCACATTATCCCCATATAAATTCTTTTAAAATTAGAACTTATATAGCGTATCAAAATTTCAAACAGGGTGTTATAAAAATTTCAATTGTAAAAAATACATTTAAAAGTGAGATGCATAGGTAAAAATTGAAGAATTTACATGGCGATTCATTTTATTTTATTTTTTGTCCCTCAAAATGGAAACTCAAGGTTTATTCGCAGTATAAGGCGCACCGGATTATAAGGCGCATTATCAACTTTGGAGAAAATTTAAAGCTTTTAGGTGTGCCTTATAGTGTGGAAAATATGGTACTCACTTCATTGTATGAGAACATGAGGTTAAGTATGAGCACATACAGTAGATTTGCCGTTTTATGCCCTGTGCATGAGAATTTATGCGGTTCGCTATGAGAACATGTGTTTAATGTATTGCAGAACCTATCTATCTATCTATCTATCTATCTATCTATCTATCTATCTATCTATCTATCTATCTATCTATCTATCTATCTATCTATCTATCTATCTATCTATCTATCTATCTATCTATCTATCTATCTATCTATCTATCTATCTATCTATCTATCTTTTTCAATGTTCTTACGTATAAATGTGACAAGAGCGTAATCCCATTTAAAATGTATATTTCTTCAATCATATCAGATGCCATATAGCGAAATACGTATCATACTCTTATTGGAAAGATGCAAACCCTTAAATAAAATTTTATAGTTTGATAAAATGAGGTAAACTTTATGGGAACTCCTGCCCGACTGATATTAAGATTGAGCGCATGTAGACATGAGAACGAGAACACATGAGATTGACTGCCTACAAAGATTCCCATGCAGGAAGAAGGTGGCGGCGGCGGCGGGTCGGAGTAGAGCCGGGTCCAGACAAATGGAGCGCAGGGTTCGTTCCCACTTGGGTAATCCGATGGAGAGATTAGCAAACAGGCAGCATTTGGGCGGGATTATGGAGTCATTAGAGAAGACTGGTGCTCCACAGCCTCGCTCATGTGTTAATGTGGCTCTGCACATCCTCCGTCTGCGCAGATTGCGTCCCATCGGCCACTAAATACTCTCACAATATTAAAACGTCCGCTTTTGTCTACTGTATCACTAATTTGAATTTGAATCATCTTTCTTGTTTAAACACACAGGTAATTCCTATCCGATAGTTGCAGGCGCTCTAATACTCCAGTAATATATAACAAAATATTAAGTTAACATATATGCAAAAGTAAAGTGAAGCTATATTATAGTATTTTAATCTCATTGTAGGAAAACTTGCAAGGGTGTTTTTTTTTCTAATATTTTGCTGTGTCCTTTTAATGAATG
This sequence comes from Hippichthys cyanospilos, assembly GCF_059441005.1. NCBI lineage: Eukaryota > Metazoa > Chordata > Actinopteri > Syngnathiformes > Syngnathidae > Hippichthys > Hippichthys cyanospilos. The sequence goes on from NC_142382.1 coordinate 5,634,528, forward strand.
ATATGACAAATAATATTGTTGATTATTTTGCAATGAACAAGATGACATTTAATAGTTCAAATTGACAATTATGAGTTATTCGAACCTGCACAGAGGCTAAACTATGCAGCGTAATTGCAGGTGACGCGGCCTACACGATGATGACGAGCGGGTTTAATCAGGATCAGGAAGTGTGTGTGTGTGTATGTGTGTCTGTGAGGAATAATGACAGTCTGTTGCATGGATTTCACCTATTTGCTGTGTAAATATTTGTGCAACTATGCGTGCGTTTGGTGGGATGCTCTGTTCATTGACAGCTGATCAATACAGCCAACAATGTGTGTGTGTGTGTGTGTGTTTACGTGTGTTTGGCCAGGGTCAATGAGCTCCATGGTCGACAATATCACCCCGACCAAGCGCCCCACCCCAAATAAAATTGTCAGCCTTTCTGCAACTTTCCTTTAAGCATGCAGACATGCACACACACACACACACACACACACACACACACAAAAAGATCTGCAGCGTTCTCCCCCAAAATAAAAATCCCGCCGCCTCTGCACACACTGTGCCCCACTTCCCTCTCCACCATCCCCCACCCTCCCTCTTTTTTTTTTTTTTTTGTCAAATAAATTGCCATGTGACCTACTTCCCGTTTTTGCACCGTTCCTCTCATGTTCACATGTTATTGTTTGACACACGACTGATTTGCTTTGGGGCATACAGTAAGGAGGGAGAAAACAAAGCAATAATGATATCAAGAGTTAGAAAAAAAAAAGGAAATATAAAACACTGTCTAAAATTCCAATGGACCTTTTTTACATTAAAACAATTAGGTGTAAAGTACTACGAAGCTAAATAGTTGACCGATAAAATCAGATTTGTTCTTGGATTTAAGCATCTCAGCGATAGTAAACAGTAATGTTTGTCGCATTGAGTGACTCTTAAAATAATAGTGTACATTTTAGTTTTTAATTGTACTTGTAATTAAACTACATGGCTGACATAGTCTGTGATGAACAATAATGCTCACGGAATGTCATGCAGGCAAATCAATTTTGCAGCCTAGTTAAGCAGAAAGCACTGTGCTCGTTTTTTTTTTTTTTTTTAATTTTACTAATAAGCGTGACTAATTTATGAAATCATGATGCGTTTTTGGAACTCAGTTAAGTTCAGCGTCGCTGTACATTAATAGACAGTGAGCTGAGAGCATGAAGTCATGAGTGGTGCAATTATCTGGGTATACATTTATGTTCATTGGCATAATGTTCTATTTCCTATTGTATAGTGAGGTGAGGTCCTTGCAGATTTGCAGAATGAGAATATGTGTTTATTTGTATGATAATGTATGAAGTTTACTTCATTAAAACCATGTGAGGTTTTTTGTGCGAGTGTGAGGATATCCGTTGCTAGGGTCATGTACTTGTCATCTTTGTCCTTTTTATGTATTCATATTTGGCATATAGGGTCTTGTATTTACTGTTATGACTGGTGGTGATTAGTTTGTCCCTTTATGTATCCGACTCCATTCAAATGCTGTGGTCCTTAGATCCGTGTCTGTCAGTATTTAAGGTCTAGGTTTTCAGTGACGCGCTGTACGATAGTCAAGCTCGCAAGATTTCATGTCAAGCTGTCTTTTTAGTTTCTAAGTCGAGTTTATGAGTCTAGTTTCCGAGTCTGGTTTTCATGAGTCTTGTTTTACGAGTCTAGCTGTTTAGTTCACGATGTGAGTGCATCTGTGACTTACTGAATGCTATTCAGTGTTTAAGGAGAGGTCTGTGTATATGTGGTTTAATTGTAAATATGTGGCGGAATGATAATAATTGTTAGACCTTCCTCCCGGAATCTAAGTTTCATTGCTTGAGAACTTACTACATGAGTTCACAGTATGTTAAAATATGATTTGATGAGATGAGGCCCGGTGACGCTGAGGTGTCAAACTCCAGGCCTCAATTGCCGGTCCTTGTTTTCTTGTTTTCTCTGCCCAACACACCTGATTCAAATGATTAGCAGCTTGAAAGTGACTGTAATCATTTGAATCAGGTGAGATTGAGAGAAAAAGTTAGAAAACATGCAGGATACCGGCGTTCGAGGACTGGAGTTTGACACCAGTACGTCCGCCTCACGGTTCAGGGACCCAGGTTTAAATCCACCTCCTTCCTGTGTGAGGATGGATTCTTTTTGATCGGTCTCACATGCAGTTTGAACTACTCCCTGTCCCCTATTCCAACGGTGAATATATTGTTTAAAAAAAAATACTATTTAGGTCACATAATGCATTCAGTTTTAACGGGCAAAAATTCATTTTTTGTTAATGCTAGCAATGACTAACTAGGTATCTAGTTGCTTCTGCTGTCATTTTGTATCATTTTTTAAAATTATGAATAACAGTGTGCGACAATTAAGAATGTTTCCAATGCATGAGAAACTGTTTAAAGCGCCACCAAATCACGGCAGTCCACTTCCTGAGAGCGGCCGGGCTAAGCCACTCTTGGCCTACATACAAACCTAAAACAGCAGATTAGGGAACTGTCCTTCTAATCTCATGCACCAGGGCATGTGCCACTGTCACCATGCAGGCGGCGGCCAATCGGTTTGCTGCTACCGTCCCGCTAGCCCCGCCCCTGCCAATACATAACTTTTTTTTTTTTTTTTTTGGTGGGCATATCCCTATCAAAATAAAAGACCACTTAGATTAAAACACCTCACCCCCTCCACCAGTTTGAACCACCTGGCTTCCCCTTTGCACCTAAAGCACCAGGCCTGAGATTAGGGTTAATCTGGACCTTGTGTCATCCCGCATCCATCCATCCAGCCATGCATCCATCCCGCAGCAACCCCCACACGACTCCCTCTTCACCAAAGAGGCTTTGCTTTTCAAATCCTTTATGCCTCCATCCTCCCCTCGCCGTGTCTTCTCCGCCAACTTTTCCTCCCCGCCGCAGCCAATCGGCAAGCAGAGAACGTGTCCCCGAGCTACGCCGCTAAAGACACGCGAGCGAACGGATTCATTGTTTCCGCTGCTTTCAACGCATCCGCAATTGGCCACCGCAGCAGCGAAAAGTGGGTTGCGCGCAGTGCTGGATAGTCGCTCGCCGTACAATGGAGGAGCTTTTAAGTGATTTAGATGGAAGTCTCCAGGAGTCATCCCAAAAAACCGCCCATTAAGACAGCCGGGTCCTCGTTCAATCCCGGCCCTCGGGGTCAAAAGGAAGGTTCCACAATGGTGGCGTCAGCAAACATATTGTTCCCCGGCGTCCTTTTCATCCTTTTGGCTTTGTCTCAGCACATAAATGGCATCTTCTCCCCCAAGCAAAGTCTCTTCAGGAATAATAATGATAAAAAAAAAAAAAAGATGGTGGGATGGAGATTTAGCAAAAGATGTAGGCCAGAAATAGTTGGCAAATGGAGGAGGGGTTGTAGGGAAAGAAGACCCTCAAGCATTGGTAAAGATGCTTGAATGAGAAAAAGACTGCAGACCCTCATAAAAATGGAAAGAGTCAGCATTCGTTTTTTTCTCCATTGCAAATTCAAAATGGTGCCTCGGCTTAGTTGAATTTGCGCCATGATTCCGCTCATTGGAATGCATGAAAGTATCTGTTATTTTTCTGTTACGGCACAACAATAAAACAAGCCCAATAATAAAAATTACAACTTTTTTTAATAAAACAACAAGTAGCACTTGACAGTATTGCTTTTTAATAGTTTGAGCGCTATCATATTCATTGAGCGACTTTTCATGTGCGACATCTCGGACATAAACTATGATGATGATATGTTATGTTGCATTCATAATGAATATGATTTGATATAGATGTTTTAATATGTTCATATATCTTAAAATCTTAAAAACTCTGTAAACATGATTTAACATGAGTTGTGTAAACATGAGTGCCTTTAGGGTGTTCAAATCCTATTAAAAAAATGGAATATTTATTTTGTATATTTCAGGCTGAAGTATTTTTAAAGGCTGGCTTGTTTATGGTGTGAAAATATTTATATTAGTTTTACAGAGATTTTTGTTAGTGGGGGGTTACAAACTCTAAAAATGGTACAATAAAAAATTAACCATGTCATGTTAACCCATTAACTACCAATCCAATTGAAATCGATTTTTAATTTATATAGCAGCAAACGACATGTATTGACTGCCGCCTTAGTAAAATGTGATCTTTGACGTCTATGTGCGTCAATGGCAGTGAATGAGTTGATGCTCTACAGGTTTGTTCAGACAGCAGTTTGAAGTGACCCAATTCAGATTTTTTTTTTTTGGCCCCCGTGCGACCTCAAGCTGATCTTTTAATGGCAGTTTGAACGACACGGACGATTTTTTTTCAAATGCAACCCGGGCCACTTGGGTGTGTGGCCCTGAAACCGATCCATATCTGATCTTTTATAATGTGACTTCAGTCTGAACAGCCAATTAGCTTTCATCCAATCTGAACGTGAACAACAAGCGACAAACGTCACAATTCTGTTCTCAACAAGGCAGACGCAAGTTAGAAAAACCAAAACAGCAATTGGGACAGAGACAACTCTGGTATTAGAGCATTTGAAAATCGCCATGTAGTACGTCTTTAAACATGTCCGCCATGTGTGATGTCATGTGTCCTTCATGCCAGATGAAGGGCAGTTTTGGGCCGTTTAAAGTACCGTATTTTCCACACTATAAGGCGCACCGGATTATAAGGCGCACCCCCAATTAATGACACATTTTAAAACTTTTTCCATATATAAGGCGCACCGGATTATAAAGCGCACCCTCAATTAATGACATATTTTAAAACTTTTTCAATCACAATATATTAATACTCAAAGTAACAACAATAATAACTCAAATAATAACTCAGGTAAAGCTTACTTTATCAGTTCATTCCCCATCTACGAATCCCAATCTCGATATTGATCCATATATAAGGCACACCTGATTATAAGACGCACCATCAGCTTTTTAAAAAAAATTAAGGCTTTTAAGTGCGCCTTATAGTGCAGAAAATACGGTACAGACCCAGGTTACACACAGCTAATATTTATTTGGAACTGTGAACGACCTCAGAACAAATTGGATTTCACCAAAAAATCGAAATTGAGCATTTGAGTGCAGCCTAAATGACAGTTGGAGCCCTGTTGACTTTAAGCCAGAAGCGGGCGACACACTCATCGGCCCTTTTTGAGCTCGTACAAAAAGTGTTAACGCTAAAATTAAATCACTTGAGGAATCACAGGGTTGGGCATTCAGCTTTTCCGCTCATTTTTCAATTTTTGCCCCACAGCGAATGTCCGTTTTTAGGACAACCGTACAACTTTTGTGACATGAAAGACGGGCCCAAGTATGACTCCGACTTTGTCACGTCGTCGCTTTCTGAATACGAATCCCGCGCGGAGCGTCACGCCGCTTTTAACCGACCGTGGCAGAGCAATCAAACCCTTTTGTTTTTCAAAGGTCCCACCTGCTCGCCGCCACATCGGAGGGCCCTTTTGAAGCGACGCGAGGCGGCGTGATTTATTATTCTAATTAGTGCAAAGTGAGACTCAAGCAACGGTGCGATTACCCACCAAAAATCGCCCCCCAAAAAAACCACTCATCAAGACTTGTGAGTCACACTGTTGCTTTCAAACAAACCCGCCATCTTCCCTCTTCCCGGACGACAACATGGCGGCCGGCGTGCCGCCTTCACAATGCGCCGCACTGCGTGTGTTTATTCATTTCCAGGTCACTTGATAATCTCTTTGATACTTAAAGCACATCTGCACGTCGCTGCGCTCTCGTTGGCTCACAATGAAACAGCTGCAAGCTGGCGTACGCATTAAATCCTGCCGCACAGCACACACATGCGCAGGCCTATGCAGGCATGTACACACACAAGTGCCCATTAGAGGGCATGAGCATAATGGTGCACACATGCTCATATATATCTATATACAGTGTTTAAACGCACACATGCGATATGATTCCAGGAGCAGCTAGGCGCAATTTGCATGCAACTGCACACACACACACACAGTCAATCATAATTAACCTTTTATAGGACAAGGAACCGTAGTTGCTTCACGTTCCAGATGGACCCTGAATGCCTCACTGTCGTGTTAAAGCCTTCACACACAATATGAAAGAAAGTTCCCAGTGTGTATCGTTTGAGAAGAAAGGCAATAAACATGATGGGATTTAAGGTAGGACTTGAAGCACGGAAATGGCTCCTCCCACTTTTGTCATTGCTTGTATCGTGGGCCATATTTTTGCGGCCAGAGCAAGTTTAGCGCAAAGTGTTGCGAAACTGTGCATGGGTGGAGTTTTCTTTCTGTTGGTATTTTCTTAGACTGGCGGAAAGATGCATTTACGTCATTAACGCCGTTGTGGGGGTGAACACAGCTGGTTTGTGAAAGTAGAATTTGAGGGGCGAAGATTAATCGACAACTAATCGGTTATCAAATTCATTTATCATTATTTTTTCATAATGAATTAATCATTTGGATTACTTTTTTTCAAGAATTACCACCTTCTCAACAGGAAATATTGTCCAATTTCTTTAGTCCTCCATGAAAACAGACTTATCGTAAATAAAACAATTGCTTTAACTTAGGAAAGCGCCAGTCAACACTATGGGTGATTTTCTGACATTGTACAGACCAAACCAGTAATTGAATCATAATTAGATCATGTCATTTTGAACTAATTACATGTTTTTGAATTAGAGAAAATATAAAAAGTGAGATTCATCAATTCATCAACAAAAATAATTACATCCACCACAGATCTTCACAGAATCTCTTTGCCTACACATATAGCAAATCTATCAAAATAATTTAGCCTAAGGGTTTGTCTAATTTCTGTCACCAAATTGTCAGGTGACGTGTAAAAGGAAATACCCTCATCATCCTCCACCTCCCGCATAGTGCAGCATGGTATGCCCAATTCTCAAACACGGTAAACTAGACGTATTCCGGCAGTAATATCAAACTGCGGCAGTTTTTACGTTGAACATAGAGCCAAACGTTTTAAACAAACTGATTCCACGCAGTTTTCCGTCGATGAAATTGTGTATATTTAAACAGAATCTTAGGGATCATTTAATAGCCCACTTACTTTCAACACGTGGTCTGGTTCCACAGTAAAAGACTGCTTAGGCGCCGCCGTTTTGGTTAGCAACATATCTTTTATTCGACTTATTGGCCAGGCCCCAACAAAAATGGTATGCATTGTTTTACCGTGGTTGGTTGCACGTGTTGATGCCGCAGACAAGCAGACATCATCTGGTAGTGTTTGCCCACCCCCACTCCCACTTTTCCCTCGTTCTCCCGACAACCCAATCATCCCGCATCAACAGGCAGGTGAACCCGCCGCTTGGTTCATCTCTTTCTCTATTTCCTGCTCTCTTTCTTTTCTTCCCTCCCTCTCCGCTCTATTTCCATATGTGCGCTTGCACTCCCCTCGTGTCGGGGTAATTACCTGGCATTTGCATTGCAAAGTCGCCCGTGCCGCCCTCAGCTCCTCCACAGGTGATTGAGCTTCATTTCCCCGCCAGATAAGAGAGCCGGGAAGAGGAAGAGAGGGAGTTTAAAAAGGAGAGATAGAGAATAGCGGCAGGGTGTGATGTTATTCCGGCTCGCCGTACACGAACAGAAACAACGTCCTGACTTCTCCCTCACTTGTAGAGCGTATTGGAGGAGGCATTAGGCGCCCACACATAAATAATCATCTTTATTACCGTCATATCGCAACCTCAAGTCACGGCACTGAAATCATACAGGCCCTGCAGGCGGCATTTTTTCGAGATGGTGAGGAAGTCTATCAGGGTGATAATCTGTTAGCTGCTTAGTGTATCAAATGTTAAGCAGCACTAATGATGAAATCAGCCTGAAGGCAACCGGCAAAAAATGTATACAATCGCGGATAGAGTTCCGTATACATTTACACGCACTTTTGCTGACTTGCTTAATATTAACCGATTAGACTTGATGATTATGATTGAGCTATACTGAAATTCCTGTTGATGAAATCAGATTATTACAAAGTCTGGGGACACCGTTTTCTTGGGAGGGGAGAAACCAATACTCATCAGAGCGTGGAAATGGTAAAAAGATAGCCTCTTAAAGTAGTTTGTAATAATTGTAAATATGTATTACAAACATTCCAGCATTTTCCCACTTTTGCAAAACATCGATTTTACAATTCAACTGATTTCGTTAATGTAATGTAATTAATTTGATTTGTTCCCCAGCCCTTGTAGGATCTCATCTATTTTTTATGAATCAGGATGTACCCTGTTAGGTAAAAAACATAGACTCATAAATAAGTTTAGTTTTAGTTGTTTTACAGTTCACGCAGTCATCCGCTTCTACCATCTTATGCCGTTTTCCACGAAGGAAGTACAGCAGCCTGATTTCGAACAAAAACAATGTATGAATTCGTACATAAACGAACCAGAAGCTTCCAAAGATTTTGTTTTTTACTGATGGATTGTATTTGTTTTCAAGAAATAGTCAATAAAATAGTAAAACATGTCAGAGTAGTTTGGCAACTAACTAATAAGCACTTGCGAAGATATTTGGTCAACAAAGCTAAACATTTCCATGCTTTACTTCTAAACAAATAAGCAAACACAAAAACCTTAGCGTTAGCAGGAAGGCCTGAGGTGGGGGCGGGGCAACATACAGTTGAGAAATATCATTGGCTTAATACTGATGTACAACTATCCAAGAATGAATACACACTGACATTGAGTTCCCTTGATGCAAACGGTAGCGTCCAATCCGTCAGACTACTCGCTTTCGGTATTGATGATCATGTCTTGAAGTAAATGAATTAATTGTTGAATCGCAGCAACATGCACTTTTCAAATGGTACAAAGTGACATAATTGTTATTATCTCCAAAGGGACGGTTTGTGGTTTTAATATGGCCGTTGGTGCGCATGATAGCAATGCTACAGTGAATTAAACATAGCCAGCTAAATGGCTTGTTTACAGACAATTTACCGTATTTGCATTATTTGGGATCCCGCCGCCATTTATTTTGCATGCGCTTTAACAGGCTATTATTCCCCTTTCCGGATTAACGCCTCCAAAACAGGAAAAAAAAAAAAAAAAAGCAGCCACAGCAGCAGGCCGCACTCCAACCCGCGAAGAGGCCTCTGAGCGCCGCGGAATGGCGCGAGCTCATTTGCATGCACACCACTGCTGATATTTATTTAAATTTAATTTCATTCCCGCACGCGGTGTGGCGTAGGCTTTTGTGCCAGAGTCATATTAACCCTTTGACTAGTTATTATGCGGTGCACGGCGTAGCCCACGCGACATGAATATTCATATCCATAGCGGCTTCCACCGAACCCCCCCCCCCCCCCCCCCCCCCCCCCCCCCCCCCCACGCCCTCCTCCTCACCCTCATGCCGTGGTGGCTTGCATGTGTGCCATACTCAGCCATTCGTCTCCCCCGTCCTTCTCCCTACCAGCTTAACTACGTTTGCGCCCGTGTCCACCGAGGCTCGAGAACATGTCAGATAAGACTCGCATGCCGAGCGGGGAGCGCGCCCTCGCCGGACGACGGGAGAAAATGGCTGTCGCAGGTAATTAATGTCATGTCAAGGTGAGGTAGCGGCGGTGGACTTTGTTGCGCCTCAACTTTGGCAGCTAAACATGACCGGTGACTCCACACACTGCCATTTTGAATGAACTTGAAACTGTCAGTGATTTTGGAGGGATTTGATTTCGGGAGTTAGGGATGGGAATCAAAAATGCGTGGCCATGTTTTGACAGTATTAGCGCAGAATGGACACAAACGCTCAAAATGGTTCAGTTTTACAAGGACGCATGAAACAGGGCAGCCTATGATATTTGCAAATACACTCAGGCATTCACACACGGGTTTTTCCATCCTAATGGGGACATCGAATTGACGCAATGCATTTTCTAGCCCCTAACCTTAACAATTACAACAGATTACCTAACCCTTACCCTGACCTCAACCAAAATCCAATTCAAACCTGTACTCTAAAAATAGGTCTGATCTCTGATTTTTGAACGTGTGATGCAATTCCTTTTTTTTTTTGTCATTTTACATACTTTTGGACGAACTGTGAGTGCCATTTGTTCTCTTATAAAAGACGAGTTGATGCACATCTCCATATATTTCAAAGAGGAATGTTGTGATCCACCAAGGTTAGGATCATATTTTAAATCAAAAACAATTCTCCAGTTCAAAGCAGTTTATGCTACACTCCTAATATTTATACTCATTACTTTTCATGCTGTCAATTTCGTTATGTAATATAACTCCCCCACTGTGTTAGCGAGAATATGATAGATTGCAGCATGTTTTGGTTACAAACTCGGGTTACAACAGAACAGAACATCACCTGCCTTTCTTCATGCCAAAGTGCATCATGGGACGATGGGTCCAGAGGGCCCATCTGGGCATTACGCGCATGAAGGCTCCGCCCCATCATAAGTTCCTGCTCCGTCTGTCCAAGCAGCTCGGAGACACCGCATGGCACAAATCTGTTCCACCCTCTTTTCACGGCAGGGGCAATTTGAGGGGCAGCTTATTTTGTTTAAGTGCGGTCATAATGGGACTTGGGTAAGTGCACGTTTGCAAGCACCGTCAATTATAGCTTTCCGTATATGTGAATCCCCTCTTTTTACAATAAAACTCCTCCTATTGAAGATGTTCCTTACGCCCCCCCCCCTCCCCCCTTCCTTCCTTGCCTCTCTACTGTCTTTCTAATGTACTCATTGACCTTGGCGCGAACGATCCAGTGGCAGATTGCTACATGGTAGGGGCACACCAGCTATTATTTTCAGCCAGCGCGGGTTAGACTGCCAATATTTCTTCCAAACAGGATAGCAGGGGCGGTATCAATCTCACTGCTTCATGCTTCATCATAACTCTTAAAAGCAGCTTCATGGTGGAGATGCATTTCCAGAATGTGGTTTAGGAAATAAAACATCCGTGCTATGTACAAACAATAGATGAGAAAACACGTTAACGAGATAATTTTCTTATTATTTCGATCTTTGTGTTCTGAACATGTAGTGGTTTAACAAAAGTCCTGGAATTTAATAGTATTTTTCACCATTTTCATCAATGGCGATCATGGCTTGCGGTCTCATTTTTAAGTTCATATCAGGGGAATCTATTGGGTTTCTGGTCAAGGTTCTCATCCAATCATGCCTTTAAAGACCTAAACGAATCCTATAGCCTCAGTTTGTCATCAGTTTTTCAGATTTCCGGGTGTGGTGACTTTTGTGAATAGGACTTTCTACTTCTCTACTTCCATGTGCTGTCTGCTTCTGGGCCCAGTCATCTTCATCTCGTGCCACATTTTAGACAATGCGTTTGTATTGTGTTCTTCTACCTAAAAGGTGCACATAAGCATCTCATCGTTCTACTACTCATAATGCAGAACCAGGAGCATCTAGGGTTTCGATATTTGACTCAAGCTTGTAATGGTATAGGGGGTCAAACCTGTGATTTTAAGGTTTGGAGACAACAACTCCAACACCCAGGCCAAGCCACCACATAGTCCACATCATTTTTGAATTTGTATTAAACAGAAGGCACCACCATTATGCGAGAGTAAGAGGGGAAGAAACCATACTGATCTTGAGGGCCGTTCCGTGTGGAGTTTTCCTGTGTGGGATTTCTCTCTGTTCTCCATTTTTCCAGATTTCCCAACAAGATCACTTGACCGACGTATAGACAGCTTGGATACTGGTCTGTTCCTCAGCTATGGACCAAATAAAGTCCCGTTTCATCCTTTCTTGGTCTCAACTGATCAGTTCATCGGCTGCCAACATGTCACCTTGCTGCTGTGCTCCTCCTGGATGATGGATCTAAACAGACTTTGCGTTGTCTCTAAGTACATCCGATGACTGTTGCCTTACGTTCAATGGAGAATCCTTTCATGGTGGGCTCCCGCAGTGAGTGGGTCTAGGCCATCCTTGGATTTTTCCTCAGTACCCTCAGATATGAAGCTCTCCCAAAAGATTAGCCAATTCTGTCCTGCTTATGATGCAACCCTCTTTCCAGAACTTATGGAAAGCAGACAAGCAGACTGATCTTCTCTCTCAAAGTCAAGAAAACTTCACAAGATGATGGAGTTTGAAGATATAGCCGCAACAACGAGCCACAGCTACATTATTTTGTTCATTTGGCTGTTACCATTCTTGGACCACCTCCCCACCAGCCTTGCTTCCCCTCCCCTGTTACCCCTACTCCTCCTCACCCCCTTCCTATCCTCCCATACAGCAGAGGGTAGTTGGCACCAGTATAAAGCTTCAGCCTCCTCCGACGACTCGTGCCTAGCTTGCTGCCAACCTGTGTTGTGAAGCTGGGAAGAGGAGTGGTGAGAGGGAGGGAAGAGGAAGAGCAAAGAGTGAAGGGGTTTTTTTTTTTTTTGGGAAGGGAACAAAACGAGCAGCCTGGAAATCGACCTTGCCGTCACACGTTTTGGCATCCCTGGTGTACGTCCCTGCCATATTTCGCCGCCTGGAGTCCACATTTTGGTGAGAATGACCAGGGCCACAGGTAAAACCGAAGGCTAATAAAAGCCGAATGCCCACTAAAATTAGTCAAACTGGGCTTTATAATACGGTCACTAAAAATTGGTGATTGTTTTGCCTTGGACCGTCGGTGAGCATAGGATATTTTGATTCTATAAATGCCTGTTCAATGGCAACAAAAGATAACCCACAAGTCCCACGTTTATTGTATAACCCTAAAAACAAAAGCACTGAATGGAAACCTCCGCTCCGGAGTGAGAAAAATTCCTTTTCGAGAATTCCTCCGGCTTGTTTTTTAACTGTCTTTCTGTGTTAGGTGAAGTACTTGTTGAAGAATAGCGGATGTGGATGGTTTGGGAGGAGGTGTGTTTGGGGGTTATGCTGGTGGAAGCCTGGCACAGTCTGGACCTCAGCCAGCTGCTCGATTTTGCAGAGGAGGGAACATACCTACAGCAGAGGCTGGTGTGAATACAATCAGATCTCGCGCTTGCGTCGGGTGGAAGAGCAGAAGGCATGATGGGGAAGCTGTATGAAGTGTAGACGGTGAGCAGCTGGCAGAAACAGGAACAGGGAAGCTTGCAGAAAGCGCTATTTCGTAGAATGTTTTCACTTGTCATCGCTCTGTTTTCGCTTGTTTTAGAGAACAAAAAACATCAGTTTCTTGCTGTTAAAGGTTGCGTCGAGGCCAAGCGGAGATAGCAGTTATCCAAAAGCTTGTTGCGGTTTGTGGTAGTTCTTATTCATATCCCAAAATGTATTATTGCCACCTACAGGACTGGAGGGGAATTGTATCATTGGGTATGGAAATCTTTTACATACAGATATGCACGGTGTTTGGAACGTTGGAATGTATTTTACTGGTGACAGACGGGTTTCAGCTTTTTTCACTTATCTGGGGCTTACGGAAGTGGACAAAAACGAATTGTTAAACAATGAATAATCTCTTCATCCAAAATGTAATGCAGGTAAGCACAGGTCGATGGCCTGCTGTTACAGGATAAAAAATAAAAACATCCAGGAAATGAACTATTTTATCTTTCTGATTGAACTTTGTATTCAGGTCATTGTCACACATCACATCTCTCTAAGCAGCTCGAGAGCTATCTGGCGTTGACCTCGGAGCAAGCATCCATTATTGGTGTGTGCCTAAGCTCTTAGTGTACCCATTGGCCTGTTTATCTGCGCACTAATATTAGTGGTTGCTGTACCAACCAGCCTTGCTTAGCGGAGATTTGCACGCTAAGTCACCTCAGTCTTCTTAGCGAAGTCTAATCCTCCTCGCACATCTGTGGGCTGCGCCGACATCACATGCACTCCTACTTTGCACACGCTGACTTCCTTTTAGCGTGCTAATTCCATGTAGCACCATTAGGAGTTTTCACTGCTTGATAGGTTTGCAAACAAATTGTGATCACATGACTCAACTCTTCCACTCAATTCTTTCATCCAAAAAATTCCAGAAAATGAAATTCAAACAAAAATTCCTGTAGTCCAAATGTTTTGGGGTAAGGTTCTCACAATGCACTACTTTTTTGTTTGCTGTGGGAATTAGTTATGGGAATGCAAGCTTGAGGTTTAATGTGATTTTTTTTTTGTGTGTGTGTGAGAGTGTGTCAAAAAATATGATCAACTAATATAACAGTTGAAACGTGAAGCCTGTTCATTTAACTATTTTTAGTTGTGTTCTGTTCTACTAGGCCCCCCTGAAGTCATTTGTTATTCTTCTCCAAGCATAAAAATGAAAAAGAAAATATCCACTCAAATCATCCTATTGAAACTCATCTTTTTGATTTAAAATGGTTGTGTGTGACCAAACACAAATTTTTCATGGTATCAAAGCTATTTTCTTTTGTTGTTGTTGTTTTTTTTTTTTTTTTTTTTTGGTCTTGTCTTGTCTATTAATTGCATAACCAGCATAAGTCTAAGATTTTGTTTCGGCTCAACAGTGACGTTACAGTAGCTTACCTGCCGTTGTGGATTTTATAGTGATAGATGAGTGAAAATTTCCTTCATCTGGTGACATTTTGGCAATCTGTGGTGACTTTGGCAACCACTGTCGACCTTGAACAAACCCAAAGGTGATCACGAACATTCGCCAGTGTTTACCTCTCAGTACAATAGGGGCATAAGGTGGCTTCTGTAGTCCTCATTATAAGCTACTGTTGCGTTGTCAGGTTCACTTCGAAGACACCAAAGTAACTTCTTTCAAAGGCAAAACATTGCAAATGTTGAGCAGGTGATAATTGTCAAGTCATGTACTTTAATTCGAGAATCGATAATACGTGCCAAGTCAAATTCAAGTCCCGAAACTTACGCCTCGAGTTATCGGATCCCTTACCTCCGTTGCAGACCGTTCAAAATGAAAAATAGGTTATTAGCGGCGTGACCCGTTTACATGCATGCTGTTGTTCATAATGTGGAAGCACTTTGTTAATTTCTCAGCCTTTTTTTTCCCCACACTTATTGTCCAATGCAGGCAAGCATGGAATCAACCAGAAAAACCGGCGTAGCATGGATCCTTTTTCCAGGAGGTATGGAGACGATCATGGCTCGGTAAATGGTTCAATCATAGTATTATACGGTCAGTAATCGCCCCAAGATTGAATGGTGTCACAGCAATATTGCTGTTTATGTGCTGGCAGGGTTGTTTCTGGGGCGCTGCAGGTTCTTCTCCTCCCAGGTGGGCTTTGGCAGCAGCTTTACACCTAACCACATCCACCAACAGGTCTTCTCAGGTATTGAACTTGACCCGTGATGTTTTGCTACCGATGAGTTTCAAAGTCAATTTTTCTGAGACACCTCACTACATTTGATCCGCCGTTCGGTATGATGCACCAGAAAAAGTACCACAGTCGGACTCATTATAGCTCTCGCGTCGTCTCTCCGCCTTCCCTTCATCTGCAGGCAAACTCCAAATGCACTGCTCCAGATGGGCTGCATATACCAATCCCCCCTCCTCCTTCTACCGTCCCCACCCACCCATGACCTACTTGTACGGATTGGGCTGCGTTCTATGCTGTACTGCGGCGTTTCTCAGCAGAGGTTACCGCGTATGAAGCGCCTTCAGTGGGCTCCGTTCCCTGAGACTGTGATTTGGCATGAGCTTAAATCTCAAATCCCTCAAACATCCCGGTTACCTGTGTGTGCGCGCGTGCGTCTGCGTGTTTGTATCCTCATCAAGATTCTAATAGATCCATGTAGGGCATTGATATATAATTCAAATGAAGATGTCTGGCTCTGTTTGGCGCGCTTTAATTATGAACTCCTCGCGCTTTCCAAAAGGCGCCTCGAGAGCGAGCGTGGCACCCCGATGGCGGGCGAGGTAGAATCGGACGTAGAAAGGACGAAGGCGCTACGGGCTTTGGCTGGCAGACATTCTGAGCGAAAGCCCTTCAAGGGATTGCACGTCAGCTATAAGATAGAGCTGGATGACAGCTAGAGCTTGAGGGGGAGGGTGGGAATCAACTTTCTGACGGGAAAGAACATCCGAAGGAAAGAAGGGCTGAAAGAGAAGGTGCAGGCGTCGCTCCAGTGGCCGTGACGGAGCGGAACGTCGGCAACGGCATCGCGGTGAAGAGCTGTCAACACAACAGGGTCGGAACGGTCAAAGAGACAGACAGGACTGATGGAAGTGCGAGTAAAGCTACAGCAGGATTAAAGGGCAGACTGAAAAGTGGTAATGTGACAAGGAGGTTAAGTCGTAGTCATGGAATGCAATACTTATTAGGGGCCTGAGCGCCAGATGATGCAAAGGCCATCGTGGAATCTTTGGGGTCTTCCGCGACCAAAAACAAAAGCTGAAACGAGTCTGCTAGTAAATTGAGCCCCCTGGTTTAAAAAAAAAAAAAAAAAGCTCAAATTTTTTTTTTTTCATGTCCCAAAGACCGTCGGAAAGAAGCAACAAATGTTAATGTGCCACATGATTAGAAGGCAGAGTTCAAAACATACCTTAGTTTATCAAATAATATATGAACATGACTGCATTGCTACATTTTATTTTGGTTAGAGTGTTAGGGTTGTTGCTGTTGCTCCCGACTCCTGGTACTAACAACACAAAGTCATTCTGAAATCACGTCCAGCCGTCAATTCAGGACGCTAACAAATAACTATCATGATATTTGAAATTTCCCATGCGACCTACATTCCTAACTAGGCAGTGAAGCATCTCGTTGACTGAAGCTGCACCTCTTTCTGTATGGCTGCCTTTTCATGACATCATTCTAATGTCGGTCAGTCACGAAATATCCAGCCATCCATCATCTTGATCACTTATCCTTAAAAGGGTTGCGGGTCGCTGGAATCCTATTGCAGTCTAGTGAATAAGGAACTAAAAATGGATATTTTACTGACATTAAAAAAAAAAAGGAAAAAAAACAGTTTCAAGAGACCACACTCACTGAACAGCCCCTTCCTCCTATCAAATTGGTCCCCATAGGAAACCAGTATTCATAACAACAGTTCCGCCCGCAGAATTGTAGTGACGCAACTGATGCAACTGAAAATAAGTGTAATAACCTAAAAACGCCTGCAGATGGAGACGAAACAACACAAAAACAGCCAAACCCCTAGGGTCATGACAGTTGTTTTGGGCGCAAAACCGGAAAAATATCATAAAGAGGGGATGAAAAAACACTGTATTCCATGAAAATAACATAAGTCAGGGACGTTGTAACACGGGGGTCCACTGGAGTCTCCTCCCAAAGTGTGGAATGAAAATGAGACTAAAAGACATGGATAAGGTTGGCGCGTATTTACTCTTGTACGGATGGTAAGAGATTGTTATCAAAATTGTGAACTTTCATGATGCAGGCCCTTTAATTATGCTAACATTGACACAGAGCACCTGTTGCCTTACTCCCAAGTCGGAGAAAAAACGAACCCTGTCACCACTGTTTCCAATGAACACAAAATTGGATTGCTACGTCTATTATAAGAGGAAACACATACATGTCTCAATCACCTTTACCCAGATGATTTCCAACGACAGGTACTTAGACCACCAGGGAATTCAGCCGTCTTTTCAGGGCCTCAACGTTCCCAAATTCTCACCAAGCACATGTATCCTGGTGTTACGTGTTGTTGGAAAGCCGAATTTGAAGAATATGAAGGTGTATGAATTAATATTGAGAACACGTTTGCGCTCAAAGCTCCGACAGAGTTGCAACAAAAAGAACCGAGTGGGTACAGACGGCTCAATAGTTTAGAGGGGGATAGAAAAAAAAAAGTTTTGACTGTAGGGGGTGAGAGGACAGGATACTTTGTCAAAGTCACAGCGGCATCCATCCCAACGCGTACATCCCTCAAGGCGTTTTTCGCACCTGCCTTGTACAGTTGGCTCAGATTGAGCGCTTCATTTAGCCCCTCGCTATAGTTTGTTTGGACAGGTGTGAATGCAGTGATCACACACGGCCGATCAAAACAACCGCATGGAGACCATTTTGAAAAGACTGGGGCTCAAAAATCAATATTTTTTTCATTCAATATGATAACTACAAATACAAATATTGGCCAATTCAGTTATATAACAACAATATGATGAATTTTGAGCTTTACCGATTAAAGCTATTCACATAAAACTCATTTAGTTTTATTACCATTGCACTTCCTCATGTGCGTAGAAACAAGTTATGCTAAAGTTTGCTCCTTTTATTTCGCTTTTTTACAACTACTATTTCTTTTTTTTGCCTTGTTGCAAAAGGTGACCTCCTACAGGTTAGTCTTGGTACTGCAACAGAAAGTTGGTGTTTGATGTCATACTGATAATGGATTAACCCTTTTGAAACCTTGTTTAATTTAAGCATTGCCTAAATTTCTGCCTCTCTACAATAAATATTGTCAAATTTTAGGTAGCCGCAACGCACACTTCGAGGCGTGTCTCAACGTTTGGGTGGAGCCAAATGTGTGACCTCGCACACCCCTCACAAACACATCTATAAGTTCTATATTTGTTGTGGGTTACGTTAAGTGTCTTTCAGATTTCCCACAATGTGAGCAGTCAGTGAACGCTGCGCCAGTGTAACGTTGAATGCATTCGAAGCAGTTGCTTTTCCTTTTTTGCTATAAATACTCAAAGTTGCGCACCATCCGTATTCCAGCAAGTTTATGATTG
Source organism: Hippichthys cyanospilos (assembly GCF_059441005.1). NCBI lineage: Eukaryota > Metazoa > Chordata > Actinopteri > Syngnathiformes > Syngnathidae > Hippichthys > Hippichthys cyanospilos. The sequence continues at coordinate 5,653,115 of NC_142382.1, forward strand.
TGTGTATATGCCAAAAAGACCACAATTGATAAACAAGTCAAATGGAATACCTTTCAATATTCTCTAACCGGAGGACTCAGCTCCATACCACTCTTAAGTAATATTACTTTGTATGAACAAGGAAGCACTCAGATGTTGGTTCGGTCTGCTTGCTTCTTTCATTGAAAATAATGCAATAACAACCACATCTGCTGCTGTTAGCCCCAACAGGCAGTGGCTGCTAACAGCTAAGTGATGTCCGCCCTCTAGTTCATCCTGTTATGGGAATTATTGTTAGTAGCCGATATAAAAATGCGCATCTCTACGTCAGAATTCAGTTTGTGTGGCCGACAGGTTAAGATTAATCGAATGTTGTAAAAAAAAATAAATAAATAAATCTAACTATTTAAGTTACCATTTATAGGACACACTTATACATTTGGCCTCCATTTTTGGAAAAAAAAGTGTGTCTTATATTTGGGGAATTACGATAATCAAATATTCAAATTATCGACAGGTGCAACTCTAAATTAATTTGCGTTCTATCCTGCAGATCTGATTGGACACGTCGTGTGATGAGAATGGCCTGGAGAAACTGCTGAAACTCTTCCATCCAATGTAAGGTAGGAGCGACCACACGCACACGGCCCACAAAAAAAAAAAAAAAATCGGCCAGCAAACCGAAGGCATCCCGAAGGGGACACGAGAAGGGTGTATTGGAGCAGAAGGATGCTGCCCAGACGTGTACGTTGTGGCGGTGGGGGGCAGAGGGGGTTGGTGGAGGTCTCATGGGTTTAAGTCAATGGCTGACTGTGTTAATGTGTCTGACATTCAGCCATCCATGGAGAGACATGCCAGTGCGGTACGTGACGTCCCCCCAAAAACATCCGCATATTTGGAGACTGTTTCATATTTACACTGTAAAGCCACAAGAACTGTCACATTTTCCTTCATTAGTCAATATTTTAAAAAGAAATATGTGTATAATTGTATCTTGATGGACAATTCATTCTGTGACCAAGCTCAGTTAAATCCGTTGAAAATGATCTGATATTGCCGTTCACCTGTTTCAGCCCCTCCTTATCTACACCAAATATATCTAATTGTTTTTTTTATACATAGAAATAGCATTGTATTGCAAAAGAGAAAAATGATAAAAGGAGGATATACCATATTTTCCGCACTATAAGGCGCACCTAAAAGCCTTAATTTTTTTGAAAAGCTGATGGTGCGCCTTATAATCAGGTGCGCCTTATATATGGAACAATATTGAGATTGGGATTGGTAGATGGGGAATGAACTGATAAAATAAGCTTTACCTGTTTCTTTTGTGTGTTTACAGTTGAATAAGGTTGGTCATATTGACATTGCGTTATTTTTAATTGCGTTATTATGCTATTGAGAGTTTAGAGTTTGAGTTATTATTGTTATTACTTTGAGTATTACTATATTGTGATTGAAAAAGTTTTAAAATGTCATTAATTGAGGGTGCGCCTTATAATCCGGTGCGCCTTATATGTGGGAAAGGGTTTTAAAACATGTCATTAAATGAGGGTGCGCCTTATAATCCGGTGCGCCTTGTGGTGCGGAAAATACGGTAAGTAGACATTACTGAAAAATTTGTTTATCTGGCGCTTTTTGTGTTTTCATTACGTACAGATTTATCCCAATGAGAGTATTTTAAATTTTTTAGACCTCGCTCATCTACATCAGATGGTTTTTGATATTTTGGTCCTCTGAGGGCAGCACATTTGATATCATGTACACCCCTGGTCTACATGATAATGCGATAACATTCGCGTTTTATCCAGCACAACTCATATGATATTTGTGTTAGCATTACACTAGCAGGCCCTTTTCTTGTCTGAAATACACATAGTGTAGTTGTCTTTGTTTTATGTTTAGTTTGACAGTACTGAGAGTGGCAATAAAAAGCTTTTGATGAATTGTTACTCCATTCCCTAACTGAGCTTTAGGGTGACTTTTGAAGTATGTTTGGTGGAAAACTTAAATTTTACAGTCTCTTTGTGGATCTCTTGTTTGGCCTGCGCACTGGAGGAGGTGATGTAAGAACTTTAATGCACCAGGAGGATGCCGGATGAGGAGTGGGCAAGAGGATAGGCAAAGAGCTACTCTGCTCACTCACATGGAATAGAAAGGCGAAAAAGGCGGTGGGGGTAGTTGGGAAGAGGCGAATCAAAGATTCATAGGCCTTCTTGTCACTTCCGTACACACACACACGCATACACACACCAATGTACTCAGTGACATTACTTTAGTTCATGCCGTCATGTTTTGCATCCGTCATGATTGCACTTTCATATTCAGCCTGACCCAAATTCAGTGGCGCGTTAACTCTCCAACGCCTTTAGGCTGCCAAAGTTTGACCAAAACATTTTGGTAAAAATATGCTCTTATTGTTGGAGAAATGAACATGGAATTATACTTAAAAGTCATTAGAGCTTACTTCAGAGGGTACGCTGTGCACTAGTTGGCTTTTTACTGTGGCTTTTTGCAGTCATTTTTCTGTAAGAAGGCTGGGGGAGAAGAACGTTGCATTTGAAGACATTTAAAGAGAAAAGAATTCTGGTTTCAAGACACCTTTCTCCAACAAAAGATGATTCCATGTCGGGATGCTCGATACCACTTTTTTTTATAGAATTTTCCTTAAAGTTTGATCATTTTTTTTCTCATGTTCGAATTTGTATTTTCTCGTTCCTGCTCAGAAATTACTCCAAGACAGCGACCTATGCTAATATCGGCTGCCGGTTGCAAATCCTTGGAATAAAGCGCGATATTACCCCAATACCGATACTATCAGTATCAGAATTGCTCATACCTAATTGGATGCATTTCTCCTATATCTCAAAAGTGGAGCGATAGGGGTCAATATGAAATGCTCACGTCTTTGAAATAAAATATGATTCTCTGGTTTAAATTACATGTATATATATATATATATATATATATATATATATATATATATATATATATATATATATATATATATATATATATATATATATATATATATATATATATATATATATATATACACAAAAATCAACAGATTAATATATATATACACAAAAATCAACAGATTAATATATATATATATATATATATATATATATATATATATATATATATATATATATATATATATATATATATATATATATATATATATATATATATATATTTAATTTGCATTATTATTTTATTTATTTATTCACACAAGCACAATACATTGCAAACTTGCCGCAAAACCAATGGCAAGTTGTTAGGCACGTTGAAAAATTAAAGGCGGAGCCACAAAAATTGCATGACACTCGATTCCTTTCCGGCCATTTCTAGATCTTAACCCATCTAAATTAGTCAAGGAATGAGTGAAGAAATGCACGCAGTTATATAAGAAGATTTTCAGAAATAGACGAGTAATTAAAGGTAGTTTCGTTTTTGGTAGTTCAATTTACGCACTTTAGACACTTTAGAAATGATTTTAATGATTTTTTTTTTCTTTAGTGGACATTGAACACTGAGTAGTAGCCAAAGCATGACGTTCATAAGCTTGGCGTCAAGAATGAAAAACGAGGGGGAATGAAGGGGTCGTTAAGGTTATCCGAAAGTAGCGGATCTACACAGGAGCTGCAGGCCGTGTTTTGTGTCGGCACCGTGGGCAAAGACGCACCAAGGGGGCCGTGCCGTGTAGTCATGCGTTTCCCCTGACTCACAGCCCTGTCTTCCTCTCATGTTTTATTTACGGCCGCTGCCGTTTGTTGTCTATGCGCTCCAATCCACAGTTTAGAACACCTTCCGAAATAAGCGCGCTTTTTTTATATATTCTTTGACTTCCCGAGCAGAACTCTGCGGCCCCGCATCCACCTATCCCACCGCCACCGCCCGCTTTCACCGATTCGAAGTTCATGTGTAGCCCAAAAAAAAAAAAAAAAAATACTGCTCTGATTTGACAAATGTGGCGTGATGTGGCCCGCTGGCTGTGCCTTCACGCGTGCTTAAGCTCCAATTTATTCCGTCCACCTTACACTCGGAAGAGAATGGCGGAGTGGAGGAAGTTCATCACTTATATGTAGGAAGACTGGAGTTTGTGATTTTTTTTGTTTTTTTGGGGGGTGGGGTGCACTTTGTCGGCGGCGACTGTCACGTATGGATGCATGTTACGGCTGTTCCGAGATGTGAGCCGCTCCGCTTTGCCTCAGTTCAAAGGGGTTTAGTCCCGACAACGTGATGTCGGGGCTCGCGTCGACTCCGCCAATCCCGGCCCGGATAGCAACATTAGCAGCCAATCAGCAGCCTTTGCCGTGTGCCCTCTTTCCATATTCAGCAACACTATTCTCAATCTGCCCGCTTCTCTGGGATGTTGCATAAAGACGACCCCCCCCCTTACATTCACCCCCCCCCCCCCAAAAAAAAAAATTCAAAGCTCCCTTATGTCTTGTGTTATGACAAGTCTTCAATAATGCAACCTCACACATGAGCGCACGATGACAAACTCACAAAAGTGACATCGGCGTGCCAAAGTGCAACGGCGGCGGAGGCAGGAAACACGGTTTGATATTTACGATGATACGCCTTATAAGACTCCCAACTTATTCCCGTTTTAATTGCTCGTAGTTCACGGGAAGGCCTTGATCCCCCCCCCCCCCCCTCCTCCCACCACCACCTCCATGTTTTCCCCCATGGAAGATCTTTTCTATCTCATCCCCCCTGTTCGTTAATCTTATTATTCCCTAACTCACCCAAACATGCTCCAATTGTATTTCTTTTCAACGTATGCCTCCGTTCCCAAGTCATCCCGGCGTCTTTCCTCACCCGTCTCACCTGCCCCTTTTGCTTCTTTGCGGCGGGCCCACAAGGCAAGCGACCGAGCGAACGCGCGGGCCCGTCAGCGCATCCGCAGAGCAGCGCAGTGAGTCGACGGCTCCCCGAGGCCATCCGCTCACCACATAAACACTCTCGCATCCCCTCGCTCTTCTTTTATCTCTTAGTCACTCTCTCCTCCCAGCATCTCAGCCAACCCCCCCACAACATCATCCCTGCTCTTCTTCGCCTCCCCTCCTCCACACACGCCGCTGTTCATCTTAACAACCAAGGCCTTTACCCCCCCTCCCTCCTCTGCCTCTTTGTTTCCTTTCCTTCTTCTTCCCCCTATCCTTCCTCTTTTTTGAGGCCATGTACTATTTATGATATGACTTACTGATGCTGCGTCAGTGAACATGCCTTGCCGTTTTTTTAAGCATTTTTGATAGTGCGTGCACATACATGCATACTTAGGACAATACATAAAATGGGCACATTTAGATGACGAATGTGTTTAGTTGTTGCGGCTTATATATTCTGCACTACTGTACAAAAAAACTGGGATCGCCAACGGAATGATTTACCAAAGTTTTGCAAAATCAGGTGCAACATTTTTGCCCATTCTTTGATCTTTACATCAAAGGCATTTCACATGAAAGGGAAAGAGTTGAAAGAAGACACAAGGGAGCTGAAATTTCACCCAAATGGTGACGACAAAGTTCAACACGGCAAGACCACTTAGTTATTGCACAACTAAGTGCTAAAATACTGCAAGAATAACCCAAAAATGGACACGCCCTAAAATTCAACGTTTTTTTTCTTTACAAATTAATACTTAGTCATCAATGTTAAGAAGAAATATTGATTTGAGTATTAGGGACGCACAAAAATGAAAATGTTATCACCGCATTAGCCAATCTTTTTCAGGAACGGGCTGTAATGTCACAAGCATTATCCTGCACGTCTGTAAATGATGAATGAAAATGAAATAAAATGTCAGCTTTTATAGCTTGATATGAAAGCCCACATTATTTGCAGGTTTTAGCGTTTTTTTAGGTTTTAAACGGAGTCACAAAGACTCAAACGAGCTCCACTGACACAGTTACAAAGGCCAACTTACATACAAAAGCTTTTGCAACGTTGTCATTATGGAATCGGTCATTGACCTCATTGATCACTCGGAAAATCATGACATTAAAGCCGATCACTGATTTTGCATAAAACGCCAGAATTTTAGCCTCTCACCAGTGAATATTTGGTTTCAGGAATCTTCCGCATGAGCAGAATTGTTCTTTGTATTGAATGTAAATGAATTCTTATTCATTCGTTTTGCATTTTCTGCACTGTCAATTTGCAATAACGTCCTCTTTGCGAATAAACAAACGGAAATCAAAATCTATTTTTAATCCGATTGGTAAATAACTGGCAAAATACTCTACAGAATCATCAATTATTAAAGTCATGTTTACTGTAGTTGCAGCTCTAATTGTGATGTGGTGCACTTCCAAATGATAATGTTTTGGACTATTATAATCTGATCTTATTCTAAGCTTCGCAACCGCCAATACAAATACAACAAAACCGACATTGCGGCCTGGCTATTGTTATGCCAAAAATGGGGTCCAGTCCGAAAATAGAAGCAAATCAGCCCATCTGCTAAGTCATACTGCTTGTAGTCGTTGGTCTTGGACAAATGAGCATGAATATTCCCCAATAATCATATCTTCACCCCAGCTGGCTGCGACACACGCCAATTCCCTTTTGGGGGTACCCCCTTGTTGCCCTGAGTCACCACATTGCCTCAATTCGGGGGTGTCTACCCCCACTTTCTTAAAAGAAAAAGAAAAACCCCAAACCCCACAGGAGATCACCTTGAACTCTGACCCTGACCCTTGTCACCCCCATACAACCCCCCACATGGTGCGCTCATTACCAGGTGTCACTTATTACACCCCGGCGCACGCTTGACGGCTGTAATTTATGGAGATTGCCCGGCACGTGTGCGTGTGGGGGTGCGCCGCGTCGTGTCCTTTTGATTATGTTCAACTTATAAAGACGTCTGTTTGGAATTAGACAAACAGCAACAACAACAAAAATGCCTCGTTAAAGCACAGTTTACGCACCTTGCAGCAAAAAAAACAAAAAAACTAAGACGTGAAAAGAGAAGGATAGAATACAAAGTATGCGTTTTGATGAGAAAGTGGGGGAAAAGTGGTCAAATAAACAACGACTTTCAGAATCGGCTCCATACATCTGTGATTTTTATGCCCTTGAAGAAAACAGAAACATCAGTGGCCTTGCTAGCTACAGAACTAGTGGTAATTATATCCCATTGGAATACATTAATGCATTGGATTGTGTGCACCGCTGATATTTTTTTCTTTGGATATTTTTATGCTCTAATTGTGCTTAGAATCCAGATATGCTGTGGTTAGGTGCAGAACAAAATATTTTATCATTATTTCTTAAAGTAACAGTATATTGGTTTCTTGGCTCATGATATTCATAATTTATGTTCTTTCATGGTTCTGAACAATGCACATTATACTCGTTAACAGCGCTTCAAATATGCAAGCTAATCAATAATGATAAAGAAATTGTTGTTTTTGTGATTATCTGAAATATTTTCTGAATCATGTACCCTGTAACTAGCATAAGCAGTTTTGGATAACAAAAAAACAAACAAACAAAAAGACTTAAAACTGTGCCACATATGTCTGTTTTCTTGGTTCAGCATTTGCTTTTGTATCTAGAGGTGCATTTTTGGTGTATCTTGAGGTGCATTTTTGGTGTATCTTGAGGTGCATTTTTGGTGACACCTTACAACAACGTAATATAGATACCGTCAAAATAGTGATTAGTGCAAAATAATTTCCTTCAGACATCAGATTGTGACTGAGTTATTTGCTGTGCATATTTGTGCTAATTTCGACTCGTTTGAGTAGAGCGAAAATAATGTGTTAGATTGGATGGGGCTAAAAATAAAATAAAGCGAAAGGGTCACTGGGCTCTGACAGCGTGCCCAGAACCATGAAGTCACGTTTGAGAGCCCCCGTCGTGGAAAATACACGCACGCAACAAGAGTGATCATGATGTGGACGTACACTTGGGCCTCCCATCATACACACACACACACACACACACACACACGCCATTTCTCCATCCGAGCATCACGTTACCGTTCGGCTCGGAATGTTGTCACACATCCGCTGCCCTTAAACGGCGGCGGCACGTGCAAATGCCCGTGTGTGTGTTTTTGTGTGTGCGCATCCACCGGGGGATGCTCTCACTTTCCCAAACTCTGCCTATGTCTCCTGCGCATCAGCGGCGGCTTACATAAGACGAGGGCAAAAATAGCAGCTCAGAGAGAAGCGCGAGGGAGAGAGAGGGATGCGCTGGCACGCACGCACGGTCGGAGCGGGACCGCGGGGCACGCCACAACCTACTAGCATGAACGCAGCACCATAAAAGAAACAAACAACAACAACAACAAAAAAACTGCAGTCAACGGTCATTTGTCCACATCATTTATTTGGATTGCACCGGAGTGCAAATGATGGTGGAATAGAATCAGCCTTTATTGGTCCCTCAGTGGGGAAACTGTTGTTTTACAGCAGCAAAGCGGGCAGCGGCAGCACACCAGGATCATATTAAAGAATCAAAATGAATGGCTGTGTACATTCACAATACCATGCCAACAGAATATGCATCAACCGAAATTTCCTTTGTGGAAGAGTGTGAAAGTCAGTACAAAAGTATTTTCACACTTGAGCACAGTTTGAGAGAGAAGTCTTTACGTTCGCTTTGAATACACTTGGACCACACTTTGAAAGGTTTAACAAACAAAGTTTTGAATGTAAATACTTGGCACGGTTATCGCAAACGAAATATGGAGAACAAACCTATAAAGAAGGAAAATAGGGCATTCCCTTGTTTATCGCAGGGGATGCATTCCCCAAAGTAACCGCAGTAATCAAAATCGGTAGGGATTGAACTTTTTTTTTTTTTAAGTTTGTTTCTTTTGTTTAGTTTGTTTTGTTGCAAAATGCGGTCAGGCTTATGTCTGAAAATGAAAGTTGAGATATTAATATTTTCTATACATGGGGCTAGGTGAAGATTTAACAAAGTTAGAGTAATTTTAATGTTGCTAATTTTAACACCCTTGTATGGAGAAAAAACATGTTCAGTCTTCTGACAATCTGACAGCCCTAATATATATATATATATATATATATATATATATATATATATATATATATATACATATATATATATATATATATATATATATATATATATTTAATGTATGTAATGTAATGACTCCAATTGAGTTGCGAATTGACCTTTGGTGATTAGGGTCAAATCAGAATTTTCCCATTCAACTCAAAAGCATATATCCTCCTCTGGGAGCAAGTGTTTGTGCACGTTTTAGCTGGCTAATGAACATTCTCTTAAACTGTTTAGTAACCAATCAATGAAGGTCATCTAGGCTGTGCCTTTTGTTGTTATTTCGCCGTTGGCCTCTTTTTCCATTCTAGCGAGAAGGGAATTTGCAAACGTGGACGCTGAACCAAGGAAACTCTCGTTTGTTTTCTTAGCATTAGCTAGCTAGCACGGCATGGGCAAAACATGGATTTAAAAGGTTGCCTATAAACACCCCAATTGTTTAACAGTGTACAGCGAGGGTTTAAAGGAGGTAAACGTGATTTTAAATTTTGAAAAATGATAACATGATGTTAAAGAGCAAGCCAGTTGTACTTGTTTTTCAACAAAAATATGAATGCAGGATTCAGTTGTTAAATGGTAAGCAAATAGTGTGCTGATTTGAGGAACAGGCCTTAATATAAACAGACTACTATGTAAATATGTGGCAATTTTTAAATTGTCGAAATTTGGCCCTGCTCCAACAACTATTGATCCCTAGCCGGGCCTGGTTGCAACTCTTGTTACAACACCAAATGTGACATCTAGCTTAGATTTTTCCATCAGGCCTTTTTGCTGTAGGGTTATAGTTCAAAAGTTATCTATTGACTGGTAATATTTGTTAAATCCTGCTTCCTAAAGTCACTTCCGCTATGTTTACTGGGTGATTGTTGGTTTGATTTTGACTCCATTTCCACCACTAACTGCAATAAAAAAAACTTGTATCGTAATTCCCTAAATATGACGCCCTTTTTTTCCACAAAATAAAGACCAAAGTATGGGCGCATCCTATAAACAGAAACTTAAAGATTTGATTTAAAAAAAAAATAAATAAATTGTTCAACACCATTTGAGGAAGATTGCGCTATCCGTTTTGATGCACATATGTGCATTTTTATATCAGCCATATTCTTACATACAATAATTATCGCAATGGGACAAGCTAGAGGACGACATGAGTTGGCTGTTAGCAGCCAGTGCATGTTGCAGCTAACAACAGCTCGTGTTAGCTGCGGTTGTTAAGGCATTATTTCTGATAAAAGAAGAGAGTAGACTGAACCAACGCCCGAGTCCATCCTTGTTCACACAAATGAATATTACTAAAACAGAGAGGATCGGGTAAATGTTATGACGTCTCCAGCTGATTCGATTAAGAGTGGCGAGGTACTAAGCTGAGTCCACCGGTTTGAGAACACTGAAAGGTATTTCGTTTGACTCGTTTATCAATTGTAGTCTTTAGGCATATGAACACAGTCATAAACTTGGTGGAACACGGGTCATTCACTGCTGTGGCTATTTATGGCTTAATGTACTCGAGCTGAGGAAAAACAACTGCTTCGAGTTGTACTGACGCTGCGTTCACTGACCGCTCACAAAGTAGGAAATCTGAAACATTCTTAACTTATGCCATAACAAATGTATAACTTACAAATATGACATTTTGAAGAACTTAAAAGATGATTTATTTTGTTTTGCTATACCACCAAAATATTGGTGCGTCCTATACATGGTAACATAGAAAATACCAGAATTTGACGCCAGAATTATTTTATTTGGGGAATCACGGTATTTCAAATCCCCCGGGAAAACATTCTGAAGGGATGTTTGTTCATTTTTTACGATTAGCGGTAGCGCTCGTCCTCACGCCGATACTGCGGGGCAACCGTAGTGCGTATTTCACAACAAGGTCAGCTCAGGATGAGCGCCATAGAAAACGTATGGATGTGTTGGGTTCAAAATGGAGGCAAGTGGTCAGTCCTGTGTGCGACCCAGCTATCTGCATCCCGCACGCGCTCCCCAATGGTGCAAAGGAGCCAAACTGAACAGGACCGGCTTTAACTTCTCTTGACGGCCGTTACGTAAGCCGCCCCTCCTGGCATTTTTTAATTTGCCTCATTTGCAGTCTTCTCTTGTTCTACATCCGTGCGAGCGCTGGATGGCCCGCTCGGAAATCCAGAGGCAGGAGGAGGCCGCGGGGACGGTACGTGGCGAGATGAGGCTAATCCACGCTCCGGCACTTGTTAGCGGATGAAGGCTCGTTACGTAAAAATACATCGGGGGGGTGTGCAATGAAAGAGGGTCAAAGCAGCAGCGGAGGCTCTGGAAGAAAGACGCACCCTGCGAGTGCATCAACAAGGCGGCCTGGTACTTCACCCCCCCCCCCCCCCTCGCTCTTTTTGGTTCAAACGCGCAAACGCTTTAAAGTGTCGGCAGGAAATGAGCAAGAGGCGGGGTTGTCGGGGGTACGGAAAGATTAAAAAGCCTCTGAAGAAAAGAGTGAAGGATGAGGATAAACAATGTGAACCATCTCGCCGAGCCGCCGCTACCGATCCCAGCAGGTTCAAACGAGGAACGCGTGCTCTTTAAGACGTCTGTCTGATTCCCCATTCCGTTTGTCTGTCAAGCGTTTTAAAAGGGGGCCACTTTGAAACGTGTTGGGCGCCGCCGCCGCTCCTCCCGTTGGCGGGGGTTAATTAATATTTTCACGGGGTGTAGGTCAGCGACCCCCGCGAGGCGGCGCCGTTTACGCCAGCCGGCACGTGTGACCCCGGGAGCCCCTCCCCCTTTCGGTCCAACCCCCCCATTACCTCGCGCTTTCAAGAAGCAAGGCTCTCTCATGCATAATGCAGAGGGAACAGGGAGGCTCTCATTAATAATTACTGCCGCCTTTGACGGATGGAGAAAATAACGAAGGGGCCCGTTAAAAATGGAGAAAGCGCATGAGAGATGGCTGAGTTGTTTTGGTGGAGGGGGGGGGGGGCTTGTGTTTGTTGCCGTTGCGTTTCTTTGAGGACTCAATTCTTTTGGGATTGGTTTGAGAGTCGGAATAATCAAAAGCCAGGCTGGCGCTGGGAGTGGGCGGAGCTAACTACGAGCCGCTCTGACTGGGGAGTAACCGCGCTGATAATTGAATAAAATAGAATCAGGCTTTTGAGTTTCTAGTTTTGACAGAAGCGGCAAGCGAGAATCAAAATGTAAAAGTACAGTACGATTAATCCTGTTCTTCACTGGGAACATGTTCCACAATCAACAGCCATATTCGCTAAGCGCATCAAACTACAGGTAGAAAAAATTAATCAACTCATCTACTCAAATTATGTGTTTAATATTTTCGAAAATCAATGTCATCATTCAGAGACTAACATTGTCCAAATTCTACGAAATTCACCCTCTTGACAAGAAATATTCTCAAACTATCGTTCTTTTAAGTCATGATAAGATATTTACAAACTCTTTCGAAAACAGATGTCAAATTTTTACCTATATTTTGGCACGCTATACAGCATCCAAAAATCTAGTATTTGACTAATGGGATGGAAATTTAAGCCTGTTTTTCAAAATCTGACTAATCAAATCACGGACAGATTGATCGATTATTCAAGCAATCATTAGTTAAAACACATTGTAAACTTCTTTGAGGACAAAATGAATTTCTAGCATAAAATTTATGTAAAATATATATTGCAGTGTATTTCTTTTAGATACAGTAAATAGCAACTAGCAGTTGTTAGCAAACATCTTTAAAAAAAACGAAACCATGTTCTTGCTTCAAGTTGTTTCTTTCATTAAACATAAAAGATACTAATTTATATGTTGCCAATTTAACCAAACAGCATGAATTTAGCTCACAAAAGTTCATGAGCTAGCTTAATACTTAGACACAATGCTAAATGCTAGACAAGCTAAAGAATCGAGCTTCATTGTCGCAGTAGTAATATGAAAACAAACAAAATACGGTTCAGATAAACAAAATAAAATTACTCAAAGATTTATATTTACTTCCTTGGTAAATAAACAGTCAACACATCCCCGAAAAAAACATCTTTTTGGCGTACTTATGTCGGAACATTTTGGACCCGAAAGAAAACAGGACACAGGCATGGAGAAGTAGAACTCAACCCGTAACACTCGACTCAGAAACCAGACTCATAAAACCTGACTCAGAAAGAAACTCGGACGACAGTTTGACGTGACAGCTTTAGAGCTCGACTTGATGTTCTTCTAACGTGTCACAGAGAACCTTGGAGCTTAAATACTGTCAGACATCAATCCTATAGGACATAATGAAACAAACAAGAACCATAGCACACACATGGCAAGGGAAGCACCAAGCGGAAAACATAATCCTGTACGATAAATGCATAATCCTGCACGATAAATTTGATGAATACATAAAAACGACCATTGCAATGGTGTGCATTGCAGTAGTAGCCTAATATAACGGCGTTATCATTTTAGTGGACACTACGTTATTAGACTAAAACAGTGTTTCTCAGCTATATTTTGCCAGGCCCCCCCTAGAAAAGAAAAAACGTTTTGCCCCCCCCCCCCCCCCCCCCCCCCCAACCCCCATCGATGCACTGACTATAAATAAGATTATTATTGATGAAAATTGTTTAAATATACCTACACATGTATCCTTTTTAACATTAACAACCGAAAAACGCAATATAAATCAACTTTCACAACTGTTAATTAATTTTATCGCGTTTATACGGGTTACAGCTTAGTCTAAAACGGAAAAAAAGAAGCAAATGCACCAAAGTGCCTGAAACTAAAGGAAAATGATGAAAATTATTACTTTATTGGAATTACATTCCGCATGACAAAAACAAAGCCTTTTTCCTGGGATCATCCACGCCCCCCCTGGCATAACCTCGCGCCCCCCCCCCCCCCCCCCCCCCCAGTATTTGAGAAGCACTGGACTAATATAACTGTGTTATCATTTTAGCGGCCAGCGCGTTATGGTGACACCGTTGCTATTGTCGACATTGCGATACCATTGATAGAGTCAGCTAAGTGTCACAAGCCCGTAATTCTTCTTTCCAAAGTATGGTGATATTTTAATATAGCAACCCCGCTGTGTCGCAATAACCAAACACAAAGACGATAGACGGTAAGGACGCATGGAGAAAAGAATGATATGGCGGAGAATAAAGAATGAGAAATAAAGCGCCCAGGCTTTCACGGACGTCAAAGCCGCTCAGTAACGTCGCTTTTGAAGAGCGCGCAAGTCGTGGCGGCTCTTTGGCCTCCTTATCCGCGCATACTTTGCTTCGGTCCTCCAAAAACACTCTGATGTAAAGCTGATGAAAATGTTGACGCGCATAGATGACAAAGAAAATGAACGCGCAGCCACCTACACCAGCACGTCGAGCGGCACGCCGCTGACGCTGAAAGCGATCGCCTAAATACATTTGGCTCGCTGAACTCAAGATGTGGGATGATGACATAATTGTGAAAACCTTTTAGATGCAAATGGAAATGCCGACGCGGTGATTGTGGCACTTATGCTCGCTGTTGCGTGTTCGCAGGTATGGTGCAGCGCGCCGACGGGACGCCATTTCGTTCGGCCATTTACACTTCCGGCAACAGGATCTTGCAATCAACACCACGAGGCTTACCAAAAGGTATGCGGGTTTACCATTGGGTAGGCACGGGTAATTTACAAGAACATCCGACTTGAAGGACCATTCCAAATTTCTTTGCAACAAGAAAAGCCATTAAAATTGGTTGAGAATGGTTTAGGAATGCTTTGGGAAAATTTGCAGAAAGAATTCTAACGAGGACGCCGCGTTCGGTAACTTTACCCGCATTTGCAAATGTTCGCACCTTAGCGAGATATCAGCCTCGTGCCGCGAATTCGCAATCAATATCAACTTCGTCAGGGCTCGTTCAAGTTCGCAAACATTCACCGCTGGAGGAAGGAAATTGTTCAAAAGTGTTTCTTACATGATGAGTCATGGTTTGGTTCATATGTCTTCAATTTCCTTTCAAGAGGTCAGGTGGTCATATTTTTCAACCGTTTCTAACCTCCACGTCGCTATTCTAATTAACTTTATTGATTTTAAATGATTTTTGATTTTCACCGAAAGTGGCTAGGTTAAAGGTCTTTTGAGTATTCCCCCATCCACTATTTTCAAGTATTCGTCCCCGAGCGTTCATAGATTACTGATCCATCTCAAAGAAAGGCTCCATATTGATTTTAAACGGTGACTGTCCCGCGATTTCCGATTCAGCCGAGATCACATCTCGCTCCGCGTCGTATCTCTCCCGGTCACAGTTTTTAACTGATCCCTTTCAAACGTTCCTGCTTCAGAGAGGGAACCTTATTGATTTTTAAAGGGGTATTTGATCCAGGATAACAGTGGTAGCTGAAGGCTGCAAATTTCATCCAATCAAACCTGGAGGAATTCTTTTTGGACAAGCAAATTTTGAATCACATCCAACACAAGGTCACGTCGTTTTATTGATTTCAAACAATACCCTTCCTATGAGAAAATGTTTTTAAAATAAAATTGACTCAAGGTAACGGTGGTAGCTGAGGTCTTTTTCTGGACCAAGTAGAATTGTTTTGAATGATTGATAAATGATTGTAGATAAATGAAGTTGATGTGATGTTCGTATTTTCCGCACTATAAGGCGCACCGGATTATAAGGCGTACCCTCAATTAATGACATATTTTAAAATCTTTTCCATATATAAGGCGCACCAAATTATAAGGCGCACCCTCAATTAATGACATTTTAAAACGTTTTCAATCACAATATAGTAATACTTGAAGTAATAACAATAACTCAAATAATAACTCTAAACTCTCAATAGCATCATAACTCAATGTCAATATGAGCAACCTTGTTCAACCCTAAACACACAAAAGAAACAGGTACTTTATCAGTTCATTCCCCATAAATCCCAATCTCAATATTGACCCATATATGAGGCGCACCTGATTATAAGGCGCACCATCAGCTTTTAAAAAAATTAAGGCTTTTAGGTGCGCCTTATAGTGCGGAAAATACGGTATTTTAAACTTAATTGGTGGTTAAACCCTGAGTCCTATGGTTTCTTTTTTATGCTAAAGTTGAATAAATTAACTCGTTTAATGCCAGAATTAAAAAAACATGCAAGCCAATTTAGAGCACTCTGAACGTAGTTCCTCTGCTCATTCCCCTTTATTTAGTTATTTTTTTAAATGTTGCGGCTCTTTTTTAGGGTTCTCGCAGGCATGTTTTTGCATCAATGGTGCTCTGTGTTAAACTTTTTTCAGTTTTTATTATTTATTCGTTTAATTGTTAGAATTTTTGGGGGGGCTAACCAACTTTTTGGACAGATCTCCCATTGGCAGTAAAATGCGTCATTTTGTTTCACACAACAGAAAAACACATATCCCTTGTCCGTGCTACATTTCAGCCATTTTTCTTGAAAACAAGCGTCAAATAAATTATGCCATACACATAACCGCACTTTAATTTCAATATGTAGCTGTTTTGCTCCCATTGAGCAGAATTTTCCAGCTTTCAAGTGCGCTCGTGGAGCGGCGAAAGCTAATGTGCGGAGTTGGCCCGTTTGTTTGAATAACAATGGAGTGGCCGCCTTTGGAGTGTCGACCTCTCAGAGTCGGACGCCGTTTAGTTAAGCAAAGCCACCTGTGTTCAGTTGATCGCATCTACATCCTCCGTAGCCCCCGTGTTGGAAGAGCACAAGAGGGCGCAGAGGTCGGAGTGGCACACGTCACCCCCCCCAACCCCTTTTGTTCACTCTTTCCATCTGTCCATCAGTCCATCTTACCGTCGATCCGCCCAACTGCTCGCCGTAAAAGCCGTTCAAGCGCAATCGGAGGGGAGCGAATTACGACCCTCCTTTTTTAACCTGGGGGTCAGCCGTCACAGGCCGGCGGCTGGGGAGGGGGGTCGCTATGGAAACAACCTCCCAACCTTGGCCTTGGGCTGGGGTCGAAGGTGAGAGAAGGGTGGCAGCTGAGACCGGGGTGGTGGGAGGTGATTGAAGGCGAATAAATAGAGGGAGGTAATGAGATCAGAGGGACGGGAGTGACAACCTATCAGCTGATGGCGATCCCCGCTGGCCGCCACTGACAATCAGCTGACTTTGAACCACTCAGCATATTTGGTGACCGTTATTACGGGCATAACTAAACCAAGTCAGATGAATTACTAATAAGTAGTAAACACCAAGTGATAAACCAAAAAAATAAAGAAAAGTAGGGCGGGATTAAATGAGTTTAAAAGGACAATTGACAAAAGTTTTTACTGAAGTGGATTGATCTGAAACCTACCCACCAATGAAGGGGGGATTTTACCGTAATATCATTGCTTGAATAAGTCTAAACATTTCACACTCACTCGACTATAAATAAGATTATTATATATAAAAAAACGTATAAGTCTAACTATGACAAAAGAAAAGCAATCGAAATCAACGTTCAACAACACTTTTTACAGTGTTAATACAGCTTACAGGTTAGTCTAAAACTGAAAAAAACAAAGTGAAATGAAAATGACGCCAATCTTGACAATTACATTTCACACGGCAAAAACAATGTCTTTTCCCGCTACCGGAGTGTATATGCAACAAAAAGGCCCCTTCATATGTAACGTATCGTCCTGTCAGCTCCCCAGTCGCCGTCTGAGATTCTCTAACCTAGTTCACACTCACAAAACACACATTTACAAATATCTGACAGCCTCCCCTCTCCCTCTGCCACCGACGCCGCCGCTGCTGACACCGCCGATCTGTCAGCCACTTGAAGTGGCGCCGCACTTTTCGACTGGGGCTCCGCCGGGAACGCAAATCCGACGAGCTCGGAACCAAAATGGTGGCGTTGCCGCATTGGCGCCCGCCCGCCCCCACCGCCTCCCGTCTCCAAAATGGCACCGAGTAACGAAAACCGAAAACGCTCTCTTATCGGAAAAATAAAGCGCGCATTCGATGGGGTGACAAGATAAGACGGGGTGAGGCCTGAGATAAGACGGGCGTGGCACCCCCCCAAAAAAATAATCAAAACCCAGACACACACACACACATGCAGACATACATTTGGCTCGTACCCTCCCAACTCGATGAATAATTAACCCATATGAAAAGTCTCTTCTGCAGGGCTTTCAGTTTCTTAACTTCAGCATTGGGGTTGGGTGGGGTGCGCGGGGGGGTGCAGAGGGGGGGGCTTGTTTAAGTACTAGAGTGGGGGAGGGGTGAATCCAGTTCTTCTATAATGAAATTTGAAATTTGCAGAACATCAAAGGCTTTTGGAGCCAAGTGCAGAGGAGTGCACACACACACGCCCCAACACACACACACACTTGCGTCGCACCCCCTTTTCCAGCTTCCCTCCCTTATACTCATCCTCACCCCACGTCTTCACCCTCCAGGCCCTGGGAGAGGAGCGATGCGAAGGGTTGATGCGGAGGTGGGCAGGGTGGTGGCATGAAGCCGGCTCGTGTGTATGTGACCTTGGTTTTTGCTACACGGTGGGGACCAAATCCCAGGATTTACTTTCCGCGTCTTTGTGGGGACCGTTTTAGCGGACCCCACAACTAGAGACTTGATTTTAGAGTATAGGTTTGAATTGGATTGAATTAGGGTGAGGGTTAGGGGCCAGGAAAGGCTTTACGTCAATGAGATGCCCCCGCTACGATAGAAAACCCCCTTAGTGTGTGTTTTTGTGTGTGTGTGTGTGTACAAACAATAGGTTTTATCCAGCCAACCTGCACATTGCGTGTGCGCGTGCAAGGCCTCGGAGGGGTGAGTGCATCCTCTGATAAGGCAACTTAATAAGCTTGAAAAAAGATAGAAAGGAGGTCGTGGGGGTTGGGGAAAAGGTTTTTGGGGGGTGTTGAAATGGCGCATGACGCGCGCGCAAGGTCACAGACTTTTTCCGAAAGTTCTCACGTTTTTTGAGGACACGCGTTGAAAGGGGGCGACGGAATCTTAAGCGTTGATTTTTTTTTTTTTTTTTTCCATCTTCGAATGCGAGCGCGGCGGCAGCTTCACAAAATGTAGGAACGCTCGATGAAGATGAGAGAAAATGGATGCCTGACTCACTGTAAAAGCAATGGGGTAAATATACACAAATAAACACGCCGCACGTATGGGATTTCATGTTCAACTTTTTTTCACAGATTTTATATTACAAGCGAGCAATGCACCATTTTACTTTTTTTTTCCTTCTTGAGCTCTGCATCGCATTAACTTAAGATGATCTCATTTTTCATCCTTGTTTGATTGTAAGCACCAATTAATAAAACGATTTTTTTAGTCTCAAAGTGAGAAGAAAAAAAACCATCTTTTTTTTTCCATTTTTTTCTATTCTTTTCCCCAGTCCTTTTCAGATGATTTTATTGAATAAAGGGTGTGCAATGCAAGCCCCACATTAAAAACTAACTATTGAAAAATACATTTTTAATTTTAGAATGTCGGAATGAATAAGTAAAATAAGTCACTTACGCTCTTTATTTGCAATAAAAAAAAACAGCGAAGCACCGTCCTTATTACGATGAACCGAAAAAATATGCGACGTCGCAGTAAACGTCTGCGTTAGGATTAGACTGAGGGGCGTGATTACATAAATCGGCAAATTGAGGTCATATCCGTCTTCAAATGTCTTCGCCATGAGTCATCGGGTGTCACAAAGTCGATGTCAAAGCATGGCCGCCGGCCTTCCAAAAGCGGGCGGGGGGGCGGGGTGACGGCGGGGTATAAGACCCGCGTACATTTCCACTCTCCCCTCCGCAACCTCCGCCCTCTCTCGGGGTGTCACGTCCGATTTGTGTCGCGGGGGGCCCCGTGTGTCTCTTTTGGTGGTGAAAGGGGGGCTCCGGCTCTCACCGCCGGTTTTATTCTCTTTTGCTTGGCTGGAGAGAAGCGAGGACTCGCTCGCACGAAGCGCCGGTCTGAGCGAGGGGGAACCAACGCGGGTAGAGCTACGCCCGTTCGGCCATGTCCTTGACGGGGGAGCGTTTCCGACAGCCGTGAAGGGCCCGGGCGAGCGAGCCTTCGAACATGCGCAGTCGCACACGCGTGCGCGCAACCTTTCGGGATTATT
Organism: Hippichthys cyanospilos; assembly: GCF_059441005.1. Classification (NCBI taxonomy): domain Eukaryota; kingdom Metazoa; phylum Chordata; class Actinopteri; order Syngnathiformes; family Syngnathidae; genus Hippichthys; species Hippichthys cyanospilos. The sequence continues at coordinate 5,673,181 of NC_142382.1, forward strand.
TATCAAATTTATCCACATCGCAAGTGAAATGCATATATATATATATATATATATATATATTAGGGGTGTTAGATCAATTCTATTTCGATTCTATGGAAGCTGAGTGCATCACTGGCTTGAAGACAGACAAAAAAATGGGCATTTACTTAGTTTTCTGTTAAAAGGTTGCTTGACCGCTCATATGAAAAACAGTTTTATGCACTTTGCAAAGCCCAGTTAATTAAAAAGAAAAAAATAATGCGGCTGGAGTTTGTGCTAATGGAAAGTTTGTTTTTGTTTTGTTTTGTTTTTTTTTTCCCAGAAATAGATTCATATTAAAGGATCGAAGAGCCAAAATTTTAAAAAATGTTATTAGATAGCTCCATGTTAATTCCAAGTAATTATTTGGAAGAGGGTATGAAAAAACTATCCCACTTCGTAGCGTGAAAAAAATGCAATCTAAGGACGTCCTAACCCGGGGGTCCACTGTACATAGAAATGAGTTAACTGTGTTTTTTAAACATGTTATCAAACGTCAATTAATCTCCAAAGGTGCGGATGGATGGATGGATGGATGGATGGATGGATGGATGGATGGATGGATGGATGGATGGATGGATGGATGGATGGATGGATAGATAGATAGATAGATAGATAGATAGATAGATAGATAGATAGATAGATAGATAGATAGATAGATAGATAGATAGATAGATAGATAGATAGATAGATAGATAGATAAAGGAGGGTTAAAGTACAAAAAAGTGAAATAATCTGCATTTTTCAGCCGTTTTTTTTTTTTTTTTTACCAATTTTCAAAGGGCTATAATTAGCTGATTTAATCAGCCGGGCTTTCATATTTGTCTGTTTCCCTCTATTCAGGTAAACTCCAACTTGAAGGCCTAGGTCCCGCGGGCCGCCAAATGGCTTGTTAGAGACCCCCGAAATTGATTGTGACTATCCGGATCCTTAACATTTTCCTTCCGCGTCTTCCCTTCACACTCGAGGTCACAACCTGTCAAAAATCCCACAAACGTACACCCCATCGCGCTTCACCTCGACGTGTCGTTCACACGGACCGCGCGGCCCTCCTCTGGCGCGCCGCAGTCGAGCGAGAGGGAAGCCGCGTCAGGTTAGCCACGGCGGCGTGACGCCCCGCATTCTGATTTATAGATCTAAAATGGCTGCCGCGTTGTGACCGGCGTAGGATGGAGCGCCGGGCGGGCTGGGTGAAGGCGGGGGTTGGCGTAAGCTGGGATGTCGCGTTCCCCCATCCCCAGCCCGCTGCCCCGAAGGCTTCAACTGGCGCTGCACTTCCGTGGCGATGAGTGCTTAATTAGGCCACGGCTAGCTGAGCGCCGCTTGTGCTAGCACGCTGTTTAATGTAACACATGCTGCTGTGTCACGCCACTAAAAAATGCTAAACGCGCTGCTCTTCCGATACGCCGTGCGCTGGGATTTGGCTAGCGGACGCTCCTGCGGGGGGATTAGAGGCTTCGCGTTGGAGCAGGCAGCTGCAGAGGACTTGGAGGTCAGCTGCTTCTTCAGCCTCTCTGCAGGGTGCAGCGCTTTTGATTTAGAGAACCCTCTGCGGCAGCCCCCCACATATTAAGTACAACGCTGCCCCCGTGTGTGCAACGCTAGATTGCAGCTGCCTTCATGCCGCTGCTCAATCTTTTCTTCCTTTTAGGATGTGTTTGGTATTCTTGTATCCATCCATCCATTATTCTGCTGATACCAAAGCACTACTTTTGTCAAAATCAGCAGTTATCAAATGCGGGTACGTGAGATTTTAAGAGGGTTCTTGCAGGTATCGGCAAATCAAATTTAATGTGGGATACAGTATACTTTCAAATTAAGAGCAGATTAATTGGAAAAGGAGTAACCAATTTCTAAAATGTGTGACAGTGGTGCATTTGGAAAAGTTTCCACATGGAGATCCACATTGTCATCATGTGATTTCCAGTTAGTCGAAACAGATGACGTTACACAAACTAGCCTCTGGAGTTGTCGAATAAAATTATGCATAAAGTGTCTTATTTTGGGATTTTTGTTCACAAAAAGAAACATTAAACTTAATTAACAAAAATTGATCAGCCTAAAGTGTCAGACCTGTCCCCAAAAAGAAATAACTATATTTAAATATTCGTCCTAAAAAAAAAAAATACTAAACACAAAGTCTCCTATTTTGGAATCACAGTCGAGTTGTTTTATGAGCTAATCTTTTTCCTGAAACAATTCAATAATTATTTTTAAAGGACTTTTCCGTGTTTGTTCTATTTCAAATCTTGAGTTCCATCAAGTACCTCCAGGGGTACCCGTACCCCCATTTGAGAACCAGTGCACTAAAATACCACTAGATGGCGCCAAAGAAACACAGAAAAACCCCTAGGGTGAGTTATCAGTAAATAACAGAAGCTCGGTCACAAAGAAAATAATACAGCAATGATACGCTTGGGGTTTGGCCCAAATTTCATATCACTTTACCAACTGCAGTGCTTCTCTGAGTTATATTTATTATATTTTGTTCCTGCTTTCTGTTGCGGTCCGATTTGCAAATAACAATAGAATTTCTTGTCCACGTTGAAAAATCGAGTTCAAAAACTATCTCAGTTCAAAAACTGTTCTCCTAGGAATTATTAGGCGAGATCTTGTAAACAGAATTCCTGCCAATAGTTCTTCCCCCAACGCTCCTCACATCCACTCGAGCTACTTGTTGCCCACAGCAAATCCCGCCGCTTCGTCAACTTGTTGTCTTTCCCTTTTGATCCGCGGACGCCCGGACGGCGTGATTATAAGATGGAGAAAATCACAGGGCCCTTTTCAGTAGGACTAGAAAAGCGTTTGAAGGCTCCTCTCAAGGTGTTGAGGAAAGAGTAAGCTCCGTGGTGCTTCACAACAAAGGCAGCGGATGATACGTCGTCCCGCAGCGCTGCGCTAGAAAGACAACCGCCGTCCTTTCTTCTGTCACTCAGCGCAAACTCTTAAATGCCCTCGCAGATGTGGAAAGTTCACACGAAATGTGCCGCAGATATAAAGCGACCTTTAACGTTTTGGTGAGTTCGCGGCGACTTGGGAATTTCTTCAAAGCTAATTGGAGTGTAGTCATTGATGTCTGTGAATTATAGGGTGAGTGAGTAATGGAATCGACAATATTTAAATTGGTGTCAATTTGGCGGTTTTTCAGCTATAAACGGTGCAAAGCATGTTGGGATATAAAAAAAAAAAGACAAATGTGTCATAAGTGTCTGATTTATTCAATTTTAGAACATTTCAAACTTCATAAAAATAATAAAGTGTCTTCTTTTGGATCATACAAGAGATGTGCTATCAAAAACAACTAATTGAATTAATCATAAATATGTGTCCACAAAAAATAATCAATATAAAGTGTCGGACCTGTTCTCAAAAAGAAATCTTAATATTTGTCCACAGAAAAATGTTAATCATAATGCATCCTCTTTTGGGATTACAGTAGAGCTCTGTTCACAAAAATTAATCATTAACTTAATTATTAATAAATATTTGTCCTTAAAAAATAATCAACAAAAAGACCTGCTCTCAAAATGAAATAATTATGAATAAGTATTTGTCCACGGAAAAATATAAATCATAAAGCTTCTTCTTTTGAGTTTGCAGTAGAGATCTGTTCACAAAAATAAGTCATTACCTTAGTTATTAATAAATATTTAATCACAAAAAAGACAACATAAAGTGTCAGACATAATAAATAATATATATATATATATATATATATATATATATATATATATATATATATATATATATATATATATATATATATATATATATATATATATATATATATATGTACTTTTCCAGAGAAATATATTAAACACTAATCATCCTCTTTTGGGATCTGTTCAAAGTTCAGAGTAGAGATCTGTTCACAAAAAATAATTCACTTGACAGGTAACGAGAGGTGGCATGTGACAAGTTGGGTCGAACCATTCTAGTATGAGGGACAATCTGGGTTTTTAAAATAATAAAATTGGATAACCTACTGAACATAAAATGTGTTTTATGAACTATTATTTTCCTGAAACATTTAATAAATTCAACTCATTAATTTTGTAGGATTTTTGCATGTTTCCTTGTTTTATTTAAAATTTCAAATACCCCCTGGAGTTCCTTCAAGTACCCCCAGGGGCACTAGTACCCCCATTTGAGAATCACTAGACTATATATCATCTATTAAGAATTAAGTGTAGAATTGTAATATGAACATATCTCATAAGCATTCACAGCTGTTTTAAGATCAGTTGGAATGCAGTAACAGGCTTAGGCCACATGATGGCGCCAGATGTTCGTGTGACATTGAGTCAAGAATTGATCTTACATGAAACTAACTGAATGTTTTCGCTCATGCATTTCTAATTGATTGGGTTGCATCATTATAGGAGCTGTTGAAAATCACAATAACAATAGGCTGTTTTATGAAAATAATAATCATTTATAGGTTGACTGGTGACATTTACATAAATCCAACTTTGAAAATGACACATTGTTGAGGTGAATTCCATCTAGCTGTGGAGTCTTCATCATTTCTTTTGCTGCAATGAGTCACCGGCGCCAACGTACACAAATGTACTCTCATACTGAACCGCAAAATGTCCCGTATGAAGCAAACACTGCGTGAACATCCATAATATGTTCACTTTGAAATGAATACATCCCTTATTGTCGTCCGCGTACATTTAAGCAAATCAGCCTCCCGGCCTGGTAAAAAATGAAAATCGCGCACTGATCGTATCGCTGAATAAGCCTTTTGGTCAACCGCACTTTTGTTTCAGGCCGCTCTCGTATTTCCCCCTCCCTCTTCTTATTATGTGTGTGTCACATCCTGACACCTGTGTGTAGGTGTGGACCAGGGCACAGGTGCAGGTGCAACCTCTCGGGGCCTATTTTCGTATCGGGACAGATATTTTTGCATGTGTCTGCATGCAGCCGTGCGTGCGCGCGTGTTTGTGTGTGCGCTGCGGCTTGCTCTACGGAACCGCACTGAGAAGTATGTGGTCGGGACAGCTAGCTGCTCCCAAGCACCTGGCTTTCATTTCATTTGGCACATTGTCGTGTTTTTATTTTTGCGCGTGTGCGCGAGCTAATGATCTCGTAACGAAAAGGATTTTAGACGCTGCCAAGGCCCTAACAACAGTGTCGAAGAGAGGTAGATTTTTTCCTTGCTAGCATAGCCGCAAGTGTTGTTATTAATTCGTAAACAGGCGCGGAGATAAATGTGTTTCTGGGTTGGCGCGATCGCTAATGCAGGCTAATCGCTATTAGCAATAGTAGTACAAGACAATCAAAACAATAACAAACTCGGATGAACAAATGTTTTTGCTTAACCGAATTATATCAACATTTTCGAGTAAAATTTAAATTGAGAGATTTTAGACACGCCTCTCCCCATTCTTTTAATGACGAATGACATCAGAACGACAGAAGACACGTTTGGCTAATTCTGATACAGTATGTTGAAAAGTGATCAGTAGCAACGGCAACCACGTCGAAGTGTCAGCATCTGTGGGTAGTTTTGATTTAAGTCTATAAACTACATCTGAAAAGTAATTCAACTGCTCTCAGGGACACTCGAGAACTGCTAGCTAGAGGTTAATTTATGCTATAAACTCGGTCCTCGAGGGCCAGTTTCTGGCCCGTTTTCCAGATTTCTTTCCCTGACAAACCTGATTCAAACGATCAGCTTATCGGCAAGCTCAGCAGAAGCATGATAACAATTTTGACATTATTTTCGTAACCTGAAATAATTGCTGAAAGTTATCAAATACTTTCACCCTTGTGGCATTATGTTACAAATTATGGAATTCCTTTGATTTTTTTTTTAATGACATCATAAAATACTCAATGGGAAGAAAAAAATGAACTGAAATGTTCAGCAAATGATTAAAACACATAAAATTTTAAATTGCAATGATTATGACATTTCTATGTGATTGCAGCTGGGCGTGTGAGATTTTGTGTCCAAAAATAATCATTGTCCAAATTTTGGACCATATAAAGCCATTATAATTACGATTTTTGAGATGGATTTTAACAGGATTTATTACATTGATTTTCCTGCGATTTTTGCAACATTCCATTGAGCGGAGGTCAAACTATGTCAGTAAACAGAAAATTCTTTGTTGACTTGTGTTTCACCTCAAGACAGTAGGTGGCGGTAGAGACCAGTTAATGGCTATGTCTTAAAGTGTCATCATCGCCTCCCGGACTACAAAGACAGATAAAACATCATCATTTATCATTTTTTTTTGTGGGTGTGTCAATAAATTTAACCTACAAATGTATGGATAGAACTGATGAACAATTTGAGTAGTTGAAGGGAAAAAAAAGAAATAACTTTACTTATTCCGCTTTTAAAAGCATTTAAAAAATTTGGAAAAAATGCCATAAAACAAGAGTTTTGTACATAAGAGCGAAAGTAACTGAAATAAATAGAAAAAAAAATAATAGCGCTTTGGGTTTAACGTCTGCACCCTAAAAACGTAAAAACACGTCTTTGGCATTTAAAGAATAAAAAGTATACATTTCAAGTGTATTTTGATTGTATAACTCAACATGTTGTTCTTGTGCATTCACTTTCTGTCTATTATTCGCCACGAGAAATGTAAAATGACCCACAGGCAGGAACCAGGCTTTGTATGTATATATGTGGGTGTGTGTGAGTGTGAGACTGAGCCTATTGTGTGCAGATGGGCCTTTAATGGGCCAACAGCTGGCCGCAAACAGCGCGGCGCTCCAGCCGGCTGCTCGTCCCTCTCACTGACCTACTATGTGTAATCTAAACGCTAACGTTCTATTTTCTCCATTCGTATCCAGCCACTTTGTTCGATTTTACAAAAACAAGCAAAACCAAAAAAAAAGACATTGTGAGAAGTCTTATAGTAAGAGCGGGCTTCAGCCGTGCGTCGCACACGCCCCCGAACCCACACACGCATAAACGAACGCGCGTCTCGCCCACCGCCACCTTGAACGCCGCGCCTACTGTTCGACAAGTCCGCGCCCACGCAAAGAAACAAGTGAGACACCTTGCAGAGATGTGCACCCACACATGTACACATCATGCAACACGTCCTGCTTTCCGTTGCTTCGTTTTTTTTTTTTTTCTGACAAGCACCGAGAACAAGATTTATGCTCGCACAAGTGTTGACAAGTGATTCTCAAACTATGATACCCGAAAGAATCAGTACTTGACTCCAGATTAGTTGTATTCAACTTTTAAATGAACTACAATCTGGTCTCCTAGCAGGCAAGCTAGCATGTAAGCTAGCTACTCACTCCGACACAAAGTTAAATTTGAAAGAAAAGCAGCAATAGGCGTATAAATCTAACTAATGTACTGTAACTTTTAAAATATTAGTCACTGCGTTTTCTCACGTTTTGAGCACTCGATGTAGCTGCAGATTTTTTTTTTTTACTTGCCACCAGGGGGCAATCTCCTAGATTGACAGAAAAAGATGCTATCAAAGTATTGATTTTGAGATTTTATTGCTATTTTATCTGACGTCGGGGGGCACTCTCCACTAGTACTTTAAACACGTATTACTGTTGTGTTGGTACAGTATTCTAACAATTTAAGTGAGTCGTGTTCAAGAGTTTTTCACGGAAAATTTGAGAAAATGCTTTGAAGGTCCAAACTCGCCGTGCCCCCTCTCTCTCGTAGCACGCAGGGTTTTTCGCAGCTGCCAGATGTGTTTTGCATCCTCTCTCTCCGCCCCCCCTCTGGTTCCTGCATGGGCGCAGGGCCTCTCTATCGGAGCACCGGGGCTCCAGGAACCGGAGCACACAACGCCTCTGTGTTGCCCAGAGAAGCGCAGCCTTGTCTGGGTCGCCGCATCTGCGGCCCTAGGGGGCAAGCTGGGGGAAGAGGGCGAACCCCGGGGTGCGCTGGCCTCGCATGTCCGGCATTTCTACCTCGTCTTCAACTGAGCACTCGCTCGAAAAAATGCATGACGGGGAAAAAAAAAAACAAATCGACAAACAAATATTTGCAGCGTAATGCTCGATTTTATTCTGAATTTCAGTGAGTTTGATAGAAAATGGCGTGAAAAACGTCCTGACATCGATTCATTGTTTTTGACATTGCTCCTCGCGTTTTATCCTTTTCTAAATCCTATGTAAAACTTGTGTTTTTACCAGATTGGGAACAAAAAAAATCCATTCTTCCACCAAAAAATTTAAAAGTTGAAGACAAACTGCAAGTTTTGAATCAAGCAAGAATCTTGAAGTTAAATCAGCAATTGGTGGGCCACATAAAATGATGCGGTAGGCCGGATCTGGCCCCCAAGCCTTCAGTTTGTCACATGTGATTCCAGGCAAACTCCACAAAATCAAATCAAATCGATTAAAAAAATGTTTTGTTTTTTTTCCTCTTGAATTTTAAGTTGAAGACAACTTGCAAATTTGGTATTTTAACCAAAAACTTGAAGTCAAATCAGCATTTGGCCAGCCACTTAAAATGATGCGGCGGGCCGGATCTGGCCTTGAGTTTGACACCTTAAACCCACCAGTTGCTATTGAATGTTTTTTTTTTTTCCTTGTCAGGTGACCCTAATAAGCTGCTGTAGAAAAGGTCTTAAAAGAAAAAGGCCAATACAGCCAGCCATTTACTCTGCCACATAACGTCTGTATAATCGCGTTGTCTCACAAATTATGTTTCCCGAGCTATTGCAAGCTTGCTTCAGTACAACATAGCCAAACCAAAAAAATGCACTTGAACCTCCATTTTAGAACCACTAAGCTGTGTTAAACGCGATATGGAGGAGGGCAGCACATGGCCGTGGGGCCCAGTTGGCTTGCTCACTGGGCCGCCGGCTTATTGGCGCACTTCCCGCACTGTGCACCTGGTAGCCAGTGTGCGTCCGCCCATGCTAGCTGACACTGGCAGCGCGTGACACACGCACGCAGGAAATGCAGAAATAAATGCAGAGAGTCATCACAATTGCCACTTAGCAACAGGGGGGGGGGGGGACGACGAGGTTTTAATGGGCAAAATGGCTCGCATTTACGGAATTCTACCTAGCAACAAGGGCCTAATCATGTGATTTTCCAGAAAGAATGCGACATTGACTTTTGTGTACAAATAATCGCTGAAATTTGACCCTTCAAATGACATCACAGTTGCACAGGGAAAACGACCAATTATAGCTCACCTGCTTTCTGAGTTTGGCCGTGCGACGTTAGCAAGCTGAGTTGTCATAGCTGCAAATGTCACATGACCAAATCCAAACAACAAGTAAGCCGTGATTGGTTGTTACTTGAGCCTTGAGTAACTGTGATGTCATTTTTAGTTGACGTTAAGTGGCAAAATGGACGCCTTGTAAGATGGATAAAATGGGTGCTGATGCAATATTAGCCAGAATAGTGTGAAGAGAATTTTGGGCTTGACTTTCCTTTTAATAAAAATAATCTAGTTGCCAAATTATAAATAAAAAAAAAAAAGAGAGGAAAAAAAACTCAAAAATGTATTGCAATCTCATTAATTATTCATCATCATCATTTAAAAAAAACACAAAAAAAACGTGATTATTATTATGGTGAAAATGTCTGTCATTTCTGTCAATATCATTAATGAGTTAATTGCATTTATACTCTAGTTTTTATGGAATAGTTTGCAGTATATACTGACATATTTTTTAATCATACACTAAACAAATATTCCATGTATTAAAAGAAAAAAAATACTAAAACTAATCAAAACAAAACTAAATAACTAAGGAGCGAAATCTTTGTTGTTTTAAGGTACTTGTACTTAAGTGATAGGTCACTTATTTTCAGGAGTCAAATAAAAACGACTCGAATTAATTTGATTAATAATGTATTTTTCATATCCAACTAATACCTTTAAAAACACTTTCTATTGAAAATTGCTTAACGCCTGGATAACGACCAATCACCACTCGGGTTGGGAAGCCACATGACCAAATAATAAGCCCTGATTGGTCGTTACCCGAGCCTCGAACATATGATGTCATTTCCAGTCGACAGCAAGTGTAAAATATGTTTTTAAAAGTATTCATTGCGCGTGCCAAATAATTTGATCAAATTAATAAAATATAGTAAAATAGGAACTTTTTACTCCTGAAAATGACTAAATAATTGAACTATCACCTTCAGGCAAAGCTGAATAGCCCACATGGAAAGTCCTGCATATCCTTCACATTTTTTTTTTTTTTTTTTTATGATTTCCAATAACATATCTTAGTTCTTCCCATCTTGTCTTTATCTGCAGCGTCCATCTGCATCTGCTGGCATGCGAGCCACGCCTCGCCACGCCACGCCTCGCCTCGCCCCGCCGCTGTTGCCAGCATGCTAGCGAGCCCTCCGTTTCAACACAAGACAGGAAAGCGGCCTTGCGCAACCTTCGGCTTTCTCAGGTGCACAAAAGGGGGACGTGCAGCCATGTCGTGTTTTCACAAGCCGGGCCTGCGCTTTTTCCATCCGCAACAGATCTCCAGCCGATACCGACTCAGGGCACGTTCCTCTCCGTGTCGGTGTAGAGGGGACACTGAGCATGCCGGAAGATGATAGAGATGAAAAGATGGTGATGATTATGATTTTGACGATGATGAAAAACAGTCAGATGATCATCTCAGAGCAGCTGCTTCTTAACGCCCACGCTCTTCCTGCTACACAGGTGTGTGCGTGCGTGCGCGCGTGTGTGCGTCGTCTGAAAGTATACTACAAATTCATTCTGGTTATTGATGACACATTTCGGTTTTTTTCCGACTTAATCATCAGATGTATTCACCCGGTGGTTCTCAAATGGGGGTACTGGTACCCCTAGGGGTGCTTGAAAGAACTTCAGGAGGTACTCGGGATTTTAAATAAAACAAACAAACATGCGAAAATCATTTAAAAATAATTGTTTCGAGAAAATATAAGTTCATCAAACAAATGTTATGTTCAGTAGGTTATTCAATTTGCTTATTGTCAAAACTCAATCTCCCTCATCGTAGGATAGTTCGATCCAACTTGTCCTGTGCCACCGCTCGTTACCTGTCATGTTAATGACTTATTTTTGTGAACACGTCTCTACTATGATCTCAAAAGAGGACACTTTAAGTTGAATCATTTCATCACCCTGATTTGGTTGTTAGTCAATCACAGGGCACGGAGGAACGAAAAACCAGTCACGCACACAATCACACCTAAGGACAATTCAGTATGTCCAATACACCTGCCACACGGGCTCGGGGAGAACATGCAAACGCCACACAGGAAGGCGAGAGCCAGTTGGGTTTGAATTCAGGTCTCTTAACTATGATTCGAGTGTACTAACTATTCTTCCACTAAGTAATTAGACAATAATATCTTATTTAGAACTAAAACTAAAGGTAACTTTAACCCTCACACAGTTCTATTTTGGGTTTTTGGGTCATTTTTTCAAATTCTTGTCGACGTTATATTCAAGCGATGAGTTCACAAGGCACCTCCTGTGTGGCTTGAGTTTTTAAGAATGTTTTTTAGAAACAAAAGCCACCTCAAGAAACATCCGGTGGAAACTCTGGCCTAACAAAGTCAAAGCAGTTGGTGGAAAAGTTTGAGGTGAGAATGCGGATGTCCTTGAGGTGTCGGCAGGTTGCATGTTTCTATTTGTGTGAACTGTCTATATGAAATTAGTCCGTTCCAGGGTTGAGATCGTCAGGCGAAATTTATGGCGGGTAATCGAAAGCTATTTTGATTAGCTAATGCATGTAAAACCCCAGGTGAAAACATCAAAATTGTATATCCATATTAAAAATTGGTAACCAAAAAGTATAGTAAGTGCTACTTATATATAACATGCATGTATGCATGTTTTACCAGCTTCGTTTCCATATTAATCATCTTCTTGCTTCTCCCTTTAACTAGCAATCTTGGGACCCATGGCTAACCAATTTAAGTTTGAATTAAGCACTAAAATGCACAATAAATTTGATTTTGTAAGTACTCACATCAGATCAAATCATTAGCATATCGGCATTGTAGTGGCACCGTGACGCCGACCAATAGCAGACCAGTATTGTAGTGCATTGCAGTGCAGGCAGTTTGACGCGACCAGAAAATAAGGGCAATTATCTAAAAACGCCTGAAGAGGGAGGCAAACATAAACACAGCCAACCCCAAAGCCATGACAGTTGTTGATGTTGTAAAGCGGGAAAAATGCTGTAAAGGGGGACAAGAAAAAAGTCCACGTTGTAAAGTAAAAAAAAACGTAAGGCAGGGACGTTGTAAACCGGGGGCCCACTGTTATTATGAACTGCCCCAGTGTTGTTTTATTTTTTTCTGAATTGCTGCCGCCTTATTGAGCACAGAATTGTTTGAATAGGTTTGTCGCTTGTTGGTCTCGTCCGTGTCGCGTGAAAGCGACCTGCCCGTTCAGACGGAAGACAAAAGATCGGATATGGGTCGGTTTCAAGATCACATAACCAAGTGACCTGGGTCACATTCGAAAAGAATTTAGGTTGTAAATGTGAAGTTTGAGTGCCACATTTGTTTGTCCTCGTAGGACAACGAGTCTCTGTCTCAGTTGTACATGCTCACTTTGGCCTTCAGAGTGTGGAGTGGCTGGAAGGTGGAAAGTATGGGCTTGCCCTCCGAGGCTGCAGGGGTCGCTGTTGTTCATCTGCTGCTGCTGCTGGCCAGATTCGTCAGGACGGCCCTGACCCAGGTGAGGACCCCTGAAGGACAACAACGGACACCAGACATGTCCCGTCACATTATCAAGATTTTTTCAGATGAATTAGATGTAAAATTAATCAAGTATTTAATTTTTGTCATACGAAGCTAAAGCAATCTTGGAAAGTGTTTGTTTAAAGTCAAGAGGGGGCGGAGCTTCGTGATCACTCACTTAGCTACCACAAATTAGTTGTTAGCTATGATTTTCTGACGTTTCCACATGAATGCAATACTATTGGGCAGGGGTGTCAAATATATGGCCCGGGGGCTGATTCTGGCCTGCAAGTATAAAAATGAAGTATAAATTATAAAAATGAAATGATTTTTTTTTTAATAATGAAAAACTTGAAATGTTTTATGATTAATAGTAATGTTAATATTTTATGATTAGTCGTGAGGTTCTACTTGTTTTATTTTCAACAGAATTTAAAAAAGAATAATACATTTTAAGTTGTTGATTTAAAGTTATACAAATGTATAGCATGATTCTATTGGTTCGGCCCGCTTGGGAATACATTTTTCCTCCTTAAATATCATTATAGGCTAATTTGTTCTTACTTTTGTATCATTTCATGTTTAGTTCAAGGTAATTCCAACAAAGCGATACCAGCAACTATCGGCAATTACAACTATTGTATTTCCTAAGACCCATCCTATTCATGTGTGTCCTCTGTAATGGACGTTTGTTTTTCTTCCATATCATTTAGACTACCCCAATAAATCCTACTGTGCTCAGCAGAGGACATTTTGGCCTTTCCAGCGATTGCGCATGTGGTTGGGATGCAATTCACTTTGATGTCTTGCTAAGACAAAATGGACACAACAGTGGACACAAACGAATAAGCTCGGTCTCAGGAAGATAAGTGAATCCAATTTTTGTGGCTTTTTTTTTTTAGTGGCGTCCCGTAAAATATTAGTGCTCCTTGGCTCATCGATTGGCAACCAAAGGTTTAAAATTGAGATGAACACATACATTTACCGCTTCACAACTGATGGGGGAGCCCTTGAGCTAACTAAGGAAACAATTCTTCCTTAGCGCAACTTTAAACTAGATTATTGCACATCTCTGTCACGCTGCAAGAAGACGGCTGGGTCTGTGGTGAGCCACAGACCGAAATAACTGGTACCACCCCCCCCACACACCCCTTCACTCCTCTTGATAAGAACACATGTGTATCCACCCACGCGTCAAGTCACACTTGTGCACACTGAGACTTTTTGACATGTCAATCCCTATAAGACAGGTGGCTCAACCTGTCAGCACAGTAGTGCACAAGTAAAATGAGCACTAGGATTAAAAAAAAAAAAAAAAAAAAATGCCTCTTCGGCTCCATATTCTACCTCTTATTACCTTTGCAGTAAACCACTGCGCCCGAGGTAGCGCAACCAATCAGACAGAAGGCGTGACTTGTTGAGCTAAGCGATCATCAAATCAGTTTTACTGTTGATTTCAAAGCACAATGTGGCTATTCTTTTTTAGGGCTCGACCCGTTTAATCAGACGATTATGTCCTTTCAGACATCACCCAAAAATAACCAGGTCAAGGTCTTATATCTGCCAATAATTTTACATTTTTACTCTTACAGACTAACCATTGTGTAAAAGTAAAACTGGCATTTATTACACATAAATCCATAGCAAGCTTTGCAAATATGTATTTTGAAATTTGGATGTCACTACCAACCCAAAATCATGATTTATTTAAAAAAACAACACATAATCCAATGTAAATTAAGTTTGAAGGTTTTAAATAAGTCACTACTAACATACAGCCATTGGATAAGAATGAATGTGTCCTTATAACTGCATTAATTGCTCCATGCAATGCATTCTGGGAACCAAAAGACATTCATGGGAATAGATACAAGGCTGACCTGTAAATAGTGAGAATATGCTAATCACTGACACTTAATGAAATCCATTGGGGGGAAACAAATGCTATTTTATTTATTCAAATTTTTTAAATAAATCAGAAGATTAATCAGTATTTTTTTTCCACACTCTAATCTGCCTCACAACCAACTTTACCGCACGCACACGTGCGCCTTACAAATCCTGCACAGTGCAGGAAAGCTGCTAAATAAATATTTTGCACTATCATCCTCACATGTATACATATTCTTCCACTCCATCTACTCCATAATATGCTCAGGAAGTAAGTTTATTTATTAGTGGTTCATTATTATTGCCCGTATTGCTCTCACTGTTTTTTCGTTTTATTGCCTACTTTATTATTTGCTCGATTGTGGAATGTAGTCTGCTCGAGAAAGTGAACGGAGCAAGAATTTGGTTGCGCAGTATCACGATGTATATGACAATAAAATGTAACGGTAAAATAATGAACTTTAAAGGTATTTTTGTTTTGATTGCTGTCAGATTTGACCCAAGCAGCGGGTAAGGATTAGGAGACATTTTCAAAAGTGATCATTTCACGCAAATACATTCATCTGGCTTCTCTCCGGGCTCTGTCACTTTCACTCCATGTCTCAATGTCGTCTTTTCTCGCTGACAAGCTGGCATAGTGGCATCATTCTAAAACTGGTATTAGGCATTTCCTGCTCGGTCCGTTGCTGTGTGCGTGTGTGTGTGTGTGGGGCGGAACGCACCTGGTCGCCGCAGCTGTGGGGATCCTAGCAGGGGGGAGAGCGAGCTAGAGGAAGCAGAGGAAGAGAGAGCGAGCGGGATGGGAGGGAACCAAAAGGAGGCCCTGTGTGCTGGGCGACCCGGCGGGTTCAAACGCAACCAAAACCGGAGAAGAAATTCGATTGGGCGTAGGTTTGGCGCATTGTTATCAGTAAAATGTACTTGACGGAAAAATGAGGAAAACGATTGGACGACGCTTCCTAAGTGTTTTTATGATATATAGACGAATTGCTGACTAATATGACGAGGCACAAAAAAACTCCATCCTTAATTTTCCAACTGGATGTGCGACTGCTGTGTGTGTAGTTTGTCTGCTCTCCTCTAGAGGGAGCAAGGAATCTGGTTAAAGGGCAAAACCCCCCCAAAAAAATCAATGTTTTTATTACAAAATGCAATGTTGCCAGAAAGAAAATAGCTATTTTGGAGTGAGAGTTGTACTCTTTGGAATATAATTGTTTACCCTTTGGTTTCTCCACATTCAACAGCAAGAAAAATTAGAACAGAATATGTTTAAGAAAGTATAAGGCATGTCTATTTAGGGAAATGTGTCTCTATTCTTTAAATATATTGTACATACATATATGTACAATATTCATATATATGTATATACAAATGTATGTATTGTATATATTTGTGTACACACACATATATATATATATATATATATATATATATATATATATATATATATATATATATATATATATATATATATATATATATATTTTTTTTTTTTTGTGTGTGTGTGCTACATGTTATTTATATAGATACTGTATATATTTATATAGATACTGTGTGTTTGTAGGTGTGCATGCCCATTTATTTACATGGTTTTTTGGGGATTTCTACCTCACTTTTCATTCATTTCATTTTCGGAGACGTAAACTTGTTTTTGTGAAAAATGCATCATATGTATAATATGTAGATACAGCCTGCATAGATACAGAGTTACACTGCAACATCAGGTGTTTAATTGCGTTAGACTGGTCTGCGTAATAAAGATAGAGCTTTAACGTGCATGAACGTCAATGGCAGCAAATGAGTGAATTTTTTTTACTGTGAAACGGCAAAACAAATCCCAGAATAATTATTAGAATAATCAACTCATTCGCTGCTAGCGCCTTTAAAAATGGATTTCAGATGTCTATATTCACCAATGGTTGTGAAAGAGTTTACTTTTTGCATAGTCATATAACTATTTAGAAAAAAAACAGTTCAAACAACAACAAAAAAGGCATTGGGTTGGACTTTGGAGGGTCCACTGTGTTAGTGAGCATGTGATCGTCATTATTAAAGGCAAGATAAGAGGCAACAAACAACGTGCTTGCTGGCTTTTGTCAGTCAAAGTGCACACTGTTTCTCCGGGATTTATTGCAGATACACACACACACACACACACATGCAGACACGTCGCCTGCTCCACAGCTGGATGAGCAAGAAGGAGTAAAGGCTGGGGAGGTCAGGCAAGCAGGTCAGAGGTGACGCTACAGAGAAGTGTGATAGAGGAAAGAGGAACACAAAGAAGAGTGCACGCACACACATACATACACACACACAAACAGGCAGGCAGTTAATAAGTGATCAAAAAATGCTTCTTCACTCTTCATCGGCATGTCACCCGGGTCAAAAAGTCATTAGATTAGACACATGGGCAAAATTCCAATCACTTTCATTTGAATCAGCAAAATAAATCAAATAAAATTATATTTTCTGGGATGTTTAATGCAATAGAAGAAAAATATAATGACTAGAGATGTGCGATACCACTTTTATCAAACTGATACCACCGCTAGTACTCAACTCTTAAGTAGTCACAGATACCAAGTAGCAATCCCGCTAGTACTTTTCATACACAAAATGTCTCCTAAAAAATAAAACAGATCATTTTAACGAAAGCCCTACATTTCCAAATGTTTAGTTTTCCTTAAAATTCTACGAAATTTCTGGCAATGTTCTATTGTTCTGGTTTGTGCTCGTAAAATTTCTTCAACAGAGCAGCCGATGCTAGTATCTCGAGTACCGACATCTTGGTGAGGTATCATTTTGATCCTGATACTTTATTGGTACTCGCCCATCGCTAATAATGACATTAAAATATGTTCCGCTCCGAAAAATAAGCCAAAAAAAAAAAACGGACAGTGTTTTTTCTCTCTACTACTAAAGAATAGCATAGATAAAACTGTATTCTGCCTATAACTCAAATCCTAAGCATTAAATCACCAAAATATACATTATTTTATGTATTTTATATTTTTTAATTAACCCTTGTGGCATTATTTGCCAAATTCCTTAGATTTTTTTTGAATGATATCATAAAAAAATCAATGGGAAATCAAAGACTAGGGAGCTGAAATTTCCAGAAGATGAATAAAACATGTAAAATTTCAAAATGCAATGATTCTAACATCTCTACGTGATTGCAGCTGGACATGCAGGATTTTGTGTCCAAAAATAATCATTATCCAAATTTTGGACCATATAAAACCATTATAATTACAATTTTTGAGATGGATTTCAGCAGGATTTGTTACATTGATTTTCCTGCGATTTTTGCAACATTCCGTTGAGCGGCGGTCAAACTATGTCAGCAAACAGAAAATTCTTTCTTGACTTGTGTTTCACCTCAAGACTGTAGGTGGCGGTAGAGACCACTTCATGGCTAAGTCATAAAGTGTCATCGTCACGTCACAGGCTACAATTTTTTGTGTGTGTCAATAAATTTAACCTACATATGTATGGATAGAACTGAACAATTTGAGTGGTTGAAGGAAAAATTAATATTCATGAATAACTGATTATTCCACCTCTGAAAGCATTTACAAAATTCGGCGAAAAAATGCAGTGTGTATAGTTTGCAAAGTGTGTGCACAAAAAAAAATCTGTTGCAGTACGGCAACATTTGTTATCTTGTAATTATTTTATTTCTTGAAACTTATTAAAACCAAAAAAAGTTCCTGAAGGAAAGCTTCACGTCTCCAAAAACTTGAAAGTTGTCCTTCTCGTTTAAGGCACCACCGCATTGCCTTTTTACGGCGCTAAACTTTCCCGTAGCAAGTACACCCTACTAAAACGCTGATAAGCTATCTTGCCACCTTGTGCGTAATTGCGGTTGTGATGTTATCAAGATATGCTAAGCGGCGCGCACGATCAGCGATGCACGCCGGTGACCCCGAGTTCAATTAGCCCCGGCATTTGATGCTGTGACCCCCGCGGCTGCTGCTGCTGCTGGGCACACGCAACCGCCGACGCGCCCTCTAATGTCTGCTCCTCATCAATGCGGCCTTTGAAACGCAAGCGACCCGAAAGAACGCTAAAGAATCCATCACAAGGGCAGATTTGTCCAGAAAGATTGTTTAAAAAAAAAAACGCAATTCATGTGTCTGCAATATGTTACACATCAGCTGGTAGCTCTACTTACGAACGTACGCGGAAAAATACTGTCTCTAGTAACGAGAAAATTTAAGATACAAAAAAGGTCATATTGTTGGCATATAATGTAATACACGAGACACCAGTGCTCGCCCTGTAATATAATGTATTCACCTTTAATCATTTCATACACACTTTCATCCTCGAATATAAAATTGACATTAGCTAATGCCTTGCTAGCTGAATGCTAACACCAATTAGCATCTATGTTGCAGCACATTCGTCCTTTGAACAAAAGAATGAACATTACTACTTCAGAAGAAACCTGCAGGCAGAAAAAAATATCCAGTTATATTTTATTTATCCTCTGCATAGAATGGCTAATAATGATACTATGCTGAGAAGGAAGTTGATTACAAAAATGCAATATGAGTGTTTGTTTTTTTCATGTGCAACAGAAAGTAAACGTAAGCTGTCAATACTAATTTGTAGATTTTTTTCAATGGAAAAAAAACATACCTTGATTCAAAAATACACAAAAAATAAGACATAAATTTAAGGAATAAACGTTCTTAACTTACAAATAAACATATATATTGTTTGAGAAAAAAGCTGCAAAAAATGAACCAAGAAAATGTCTTCAATGTTTTAAGACCATGTTATAAAAAATGATGTGTAATATTACAAAACTAGAAGGTATTTCTTCTATATAGTATGTGTGAGTGTTGGGGGGGGTCACAGGGATGTTCTTGACTGTGTCATCTCCAGCAGCTGTTTCCCTAAAACCCTGCCTCGACCCCCCCATCCTAACCCCACCCCGCCGCCTCACAATGAAAGCAATACAAAGCAACAGGAAGTGCCTCCCGTTAACTGGGGGCCCAATCAAAGCCATCATTATTCCCTTGTCAGACTTTTGACAGGAAATAGCTTCTCTGGAAAAAAAAAAAATTCGGCAGCTGCGTAGGGAGTGTGCTCTTATTGTCTCATTGGTCTGTTTTTGTTTCTTTTGAACTCGTCGGTTGCTGTTAACAAAGGGCCGCGTGAGGCGATTTGTAGCTATCGTTTTTTAAAAATAGATTCCTACATTTTACTTATCGTAAAGCCTTATGAGCTGCTGTCACCCACGGCTCACACACCGATATTCACACGCCCACTACTCAATGTCATGTGACACCCCAGAAGGTTCCGCCTCTTAAAGGCGTATTTGTCATACTTTAACACCACACTACACAATAATTTCCACACACACTTTCTTTGCAAGTTTAAAATCCTAATTTGACGTGAATGCATTTGAGATAATGTAACCTGTTCTAAAAAAAAATTCTGTTAATAATTGTCCACGGAAAAATATTAAACGTAAAGCAACCTGTTTTGGCGTACAGTAGAGAGCTCTTCACAAAAAAATCATTAACTTAATTATTTATAAATGTTTGTCCACAAAAAATATTAACATAAAATGTCAGGCCTTTTCTCAAAAATAAATAATTAGAAATATTTGTCCATTGAAAAATATTCAACCTAAAAAGTCGTCTTTTGGAATGATAGTAGAGATGTGTTCATAAAAATAAATCATTAATTTGACAGGTAACGAGCGCTGTCACATGACAAGTTGGGTCGAACCATTCTAGTATGGGGGAGAATTTGGCTTTTTACTATGATGAAATTGAATAACCTACTGAAATTAAAATGTTGTTTTATGAACTTATATTTTCCTGAAACAACTCATTAATTCAACAATTACTTTTAAAGGGTTTTCACATGTTTGTTTTATTTATAATTTCAAGTACCCCCTGAACGTCCTTTAAGTACCCCCAGGGGTAATCGTACCTCCATTTGAGAACCACTGATGTAGACGAGAAGTATGTAAACTTTGCTCAATTAAATCCCAACCAGAACATGACACACCATCAAAAATGCTATAATGTCCTCAACTGAGGACAGCAGGACTTAGTAGAGTAGTTACATTGAGTAAAAAAAAATATAGACCAAAAACAAATGTCCACTATCGTCAGCGGACACAAATAAATAGACCTGGCAACCATATCTGGACCGGTGCTGCTCGGATTTCAGCGCATCGAGTTCAGGTGAGGCCTAACGCTTGCCAGATGCTGCGGATAAGTCAGTGGGAGGTTAGCCTAACATTGCCGTGCAACTAAAGAAAAGAAAAAGTGGAAACCTCGAAAGCTCCTTTTATGGTCATTGTCTAACACTGCAGATCCTATCGGTGCCTACCTACTTTCCATACAGTAGGTTTTTAAAACGTTTTTGCCATTACAACCTTAGAACATTAAAAAGACTGCTTTTTTTTTTAAGTAGACAATGTGTTCAATGAAATCCTGAGAAGTCTCATGTTTTTTTTAGACTTCACGCCGATCTGACAGGCTTGAGTGTGATTGGTCGATATATTTGCCATTTGATGCAAGACTGATGATGGGTAGCGGTGCCGATGATGTCATTGATTGGCTCTGAAAATTGTTCAGCATCATTTCTGTCAACACATATGTAAGTTAAATTGATCAACACCCACAAAAAAAAACAAACAAATGGTATGGTCTGTGTTTGTAGTCTGTGACGTGGATAAGACTAAGACATTAACTGGTCTCTACCGCCACCAACTGTCTTGAGGTGAAACACAAGTCAACAAAGATTTTTTTGTTTGCTGACATAGTTTGGCCGGCACTCAACGGAATGTTGCAAAAATTGCAGGAAAATCAATGTAGCAATCCTGTTAAAATGCATCTCAAAAATTGTAATTATAATGACTTTATATGCTCCAAAATTTGGACAATTATTAGTTTTTGTACACAAAATCTCACACATCCAACTGCAATCACATAGAAATGTCAGAATCGTTTCATTTTGAAATTTTATGTCTTTTAATCATCTGCTGGAAATTTCAGCTCCCTAGTGTTTTTCTTTCACATTGATTCTTTTGCGATATCTTAAAAAAAAGCAAAGAAATTTCCATAATTTGTAATATAATGCCACAAGGGTTAAAGTAACTTGCAATCTAACTTTTTCTAGGTAACTGGCAACTGTTGTTCTGGGTATTTGAATAATAATTGTAAACCGTCATGAATTTATCGTCACTTGAGCCTTTGTCATTTTCAGTCAACAAAAATATGCAAAATGGCCGCCCTTTCCACAGCTTAACCCTCCTTCCACAAATGCAATTTTTAAATCAGAATTCCCTGTTTAGACTAGCTGGGGTGCATTGAACAAATTATTCACAGGAATTATTTGGGCTCGACTTTCAAAAGAAGCGAAAATGGGATTGGGCCGCGCGTGTTTGCAGACGGGGTAAAAGACCGCAGGGTCGGGCTCGCGAGGGAGATAATAAAAAGCGGCACTTGAAAGGCCGCTGATAAGCCCGGCAGTGAAGGACGCCTCGCATGCCACCGAGAGATAAAGACGCTCGACGACCGTGTTGAATTGATCGCGTTGTATGGATGGGGCCAGCGACAGACTGATTCAATCAACGCTGATGCGGGGCCGTCTGTGTGTGTGTGTGTGTTGTGTTGTAATGACTGTTGAAACACCAAAACGCTGCTCACCTGTGTCAACGCATGGCGGTACTTAAGGGAGGCAATTATTGCCCTCTAGACGTCTGCAGCGCAGGGGGGACACACACCAATTTTAGATAAGCAAAACAAATTAGGCTAAAGGATATGAGATGGTATTTAATGTTGTTGTTTTTTTAATTCAATGGCTATTGTGATTAGAGATCGACCGATATACATATTTTTTTCAGGACAGATACTGATTATCGGTGGATGGCAGATAACCGATACTTAAAGCCGATATTCACTTCAAGGAATCAAGGAATATTTAGTTGAGTAAAAGGAAAAGTATTTGAAGAATACAAACCCAAAAACACTTCATTTAAATTGCTTGAAAACCTTTCTTGTGTTCTTGCACACAAAATTTCTTATTTGCGCACCTGCAAAACCGCAAAAATTTTCTCAACCTCTGTCAGTGATCAATTGGTGTTGAATGAAATCATGTTTTTAAGTGAAAATGCAGGAAATGACACAAATTAGCAGCTAGCTAGATGTTAGCCTGCATGCTGCTTAGGTCCTCACTCTTTACTAGCGTAGGTTAGCATAGAAGACTACTTTTATTTATAAGGCGCATTTAGCGCACAAGATATTTCAATGTGCTTTTTATGGTTAAAAGTTCAATATTTTCTTCAAAATTACTGAATTCGAAACATGATATGTCTCCGAGTCTGCTCTGTGCATGCACATGTGTGTGTAACCACTGCCTTATATGGCTTTCACTCATGATTGGCTCTGGCTTTTGCACGGCTAACCAATCAGAAGCTGCTACGGGCGGGACGATGCTCCATTGAGGTTCCATCCAGTCAAGCTCAGGTAACAACCAATCACGACTCACCTCTTTTCCGCGTTTGCTCATGTGACATTAACAAGCTGATCCCGGATTGGTCGTTCCTTGAGCCCTGAGCTCCTATGACATCATTTTGAACTCGTTGAAAAAAATTCTTGGATTTCGCCGCTTAAATTATATTTCACAAGTGCAATCTTCATCACAGTGTCAGGTTGAGACAAAAATTTAGGGGTTGACTTCCCCTTTTTTGGGGGGGCATGTACAGGAGGCCTGTAACTACCCAACGCCGCTTTGAAACAAATTCAAATCATTGTGGCCTTGATGGGGGAGCCTTCCACTGCATGAGACACAACTTCCTCAGGCTTCTTTGACTTACTCTGGAGGAAGCAGTATTTTTAGCAGTCTTGAGTAATAAGGAGCGTATTTCCAGTAAGTGACCGAGCAGCTGGAGAATGTGCGCAGGAAATGTCCATAATATAATACAATACACACACACACACAATCTGCGGACAAGGCTTAAGTGGTTTGGGGCTCTTACTGCAGGAGAAGGACATTACTAGACGACGAGAGAGTCCGGTAGCAAGGTCAGGGGGTGTGTTGTTTGATTAGCCGCGCGGCTTAGCGGCTTGTGTGCGCGCGCGTGCATGTGTGTAGTTTTTAATCAGGTCACTTGAATCCCAGACCTTTCTTCTCCCACTCTTCCCCCTCCCATCGGAAAGACTACGACAGGGGTGACCGAGAGGGGCACCGCTGACCCACATTGGGAAAGTGCAAGTGTGTGTGTGGAAGAGAGAGAGAGATTATGTGTGTGTGGGGGCAATCAGCTGTGTATGATGTCTTCAATTAACAACACAAGGATGACGAGGACTAAACGTGTGTGTATGCGTGTGATCTAAGATTTTTGTGACCCACTTGACCTAGATCTACGCACACACACACACACAGGTGCAGACATACCCACTAGGGATGTAGTGCGCCTCTGTGAAGTGTGCCCAGCTGAACCCCCGCAGCATCACAGCATCCGCGCTTGTTCTCTCGTTTGTTTGAAGCATTTGTCAGTGGGAGCATGTCTCAGCACCGCTCAACTTTCTATTCCAAGCATCTATTCCAAGTATTTTCTCTCGCTCTCTAATTGGGCAAATGAGGACGATTCGCTCCAGCCCCCACTCCGTTTGTCAACCGTGTCTGCTTATCATATTTCTGAGTCGAATATCCATCTGCCCTAATATCGACGGCTAGCTAGCTAGCCCTCTATCTATTGCTGACAGCTAGCTAGCTAGCTACTTAACTATATATCTTGTAAATGTATGAATGATAGCTAGCGAGCTAGCTTTCTTTCTATCTATCTATCCATCTATCTATCTATCTATCTATCTATCTATCTATCTATCTATCTATCTATCTATCTATCTATCTAGCTTGCTAGCTAGCTATCTATCTAGCTTGCTAGCTATCTAGCTATTTATCATCCATTTTCGTGTTATATAAATAGTTAAGTAGCTAGCTAGCTGTCAGAGAAAGAAAGACAGCTAGCTAGCACAAACCCTAGACCTCGGAGGCTAGTATATTCTCATGTTTTCCGTGTTTCCCTCTCCAACACACCAGATTCAAATGTAAAGGATCGTTCTCAAGCTCTCTCAGAGCTTGCTGAGGATCTAATCATTTGACTCGTGTGTTGGTGGGAGAAACATCACAAACATGCAAGATACCGGCCCTTGAGGACTGGAGTTTGACACCTTTGAACGTATCTATCTACAATACATAGCTAAGTAGCTAGCTAGCTAGCTGTCAGAGATTGAAAGACTGCCAGCTTGCACATATGCTATATATATTTATGTATCATCTAGCTGTATAAGAGCTAGCTAGTTACAGTAGGGAACGGTGTTGCGCAATATTATGAGAAAATGATTCTTAGGAAATCACTGATCTAAAACTATCTGTCATTCCATCTAAAAGGGAAGTCGTGAACACATCCACCGTGAGACAACGCGAGCCGAAACCACTCGCATTAAATTCTCCTCCCATCGAAGTCCTCGCTGCAGTCTTGCCCATAGGCCAGACGGAAAACAGCAACGGACCGCGCCGAGCGGAATGGATGACCATTCATGGAAGCGCGGCGGGGCCCTTAATCTCTCCATTGCGCTCGTTTGGGAAGGGCGAATAAACAGCGTGAGGGAGCGTGCGCAGACATGACAAAGGCAAGCTGGCCTCCTCGTTCGCTCTGATCCCCGTCCAAAGTGCGTGCGCCGTATGATGGAGTCCACTTGCACATACAGTACCATCTAATTACTTTTACGTCTGCTAATCATCATGTGAAAAGCAGCGGTAGCACGTGTGTTAAATTAATTCCGCTAATAACTCAAATGTCATGTATATATCCGACTCTTTGCTACGAGCTAACGCTCATTGCAAGGGTGGGAACTTAATAGTTAAACATACGTGGATCAATGTGACTTCATTTCCTGTTTTTTTATTTGTCTTGTAGAAAATTGACATTTTTTATGTCATTACTATGAGAAAAACAACCCAGAAAATGGGTTAAATTCAGCCAAATATTAGCTATTGCGTTGGTCTTTTTTTTTTAACCATAATTGCGTTATTTTTAATCTAGCTGTTTTAGTGTAAACACAAACTACTTTGTAGTTGTATGCTTAGCCTTGTCACAGAGAATTTTTCCCAAGAATCGAAATTAAGATTGAATGAAAATTGTCATCTGGGTTTTTGTTTACACACTCAGAATATAAAACATCCCATTTTGGGGTGTTTTTTTTTCATTTATTTTACGTGTGTTATTGAAGGATTCATGCTATTTTTCAAGTTTTTGTCATGTCTCAACAGGTCTAAAAATGTGAACATTTGAGTCTAAAATAGTAGTGTTTTTTTTGTAATTTTCCCGCTGTTAATTTTTGTCCAATTTCAACATGTTAACCGCGAACAGATTTGCAAAATGTATCATTTGTTTTTAACTTACTTTTTCCTTTTTTTCTGCTTTTTTTTTCCACCATTAAGTTACATAAATCACTTGGTTGGGACTCAGATTTTACAAACATCGCAATATTGTGTTTTTTTTTGTCATTTATTTTTTGTTTGTTGTTACAGGGTTCAGCCTGATTTTCAAGTTTTGGTAATGTCTCAACAAAAATGTTAAAAGTACACAACCGCATAATTTTTTTTCCCGCCATTCATTTTTCTCAAATTTCAACACGCTAACCGCTAACAGATTTGCAAAACGTTTAATTTGCTTGTATTTTTCTTTTTGTATTTTTTTTTCATCATTAAGTGACAAAAACCATTTACTACCGGCTTAAATGTAAAAAACAATCCATTTTGTAATTTTCTCATCTATCTTGTATTATTTTTTTAAAGGTTTAATGCTAACATTTTTGGTCATCTCTTCGTGTTTAACCATTTTAAAAAAAGAACGTTTGAATTTCAAAGTGAAGTCCCCTAATATTAGATCTATATTTCCCGTAAATACTGTAAATAGATCTTCTATATCCCCGACATTATAAATAGGTATATTATAGCCAAACTTGAAAGGTCACGCTAACAACTTAGCAACTATCACCAACAAAAAGCCAGGTGTCGAAGCCAGGTGATGGACTACACGGACGCTTCCATTCAGGGTCGAGTCAAGCGCCAAAACAAAAGTGTGACCAGCAGCTGGTAGCCTCCATCGCTGAGTCACATGGTGAAATGCTTGTTTTGGCCCCCGCACGGCCGCGGCTTTTCGCCGCCCCCCCACCCCCTCCCGCCCTCGCCACCTGCCGTACATGTTGCTTTGCCTCCATTTATTCGCGCGTGTCAAATATTCCCATCCAAGGACGCGGGCAGGGTCACCTGCCTACATCAACAGCCTCGTTCCCACGCAGCGAAGCCACGCCGGCGTGGAAGTTGAGCGCCGCCTGACAGACGGGCGCTTTGTATGGCGCGCACGATTGAGGTGGAGTTTACCTTGAAAAAAAACTCCATGCTAGTAAACGTTGAATTTTACATGATTATTATTACGTGTGATGCAGCCTTTTCCCCGTGACATGATTGCGGTGTTTAAGACATCCATAAAACTTGTTTCATAATTAGTAAGAAATCATAACAACATTTCTTTTTCAGCAATATAAGCTTCATGTTCTAACCCACCCAAAAGATACACAATGTATAAACGGTAAATTCTGTCGCAACAGAAATTATATGTTCAAAAGCTGGACTTTTTAATGTATAGTGAAACTTTATTTATTGAAAATATGAAAATATAATAGCTATGGATTGTCAAATACTTATGTAATTTGTCGCAGTAGCACTGATACCAGGTCGTATTTCATGATATCGGTACTCACGATCATGGTATCCGCCGCTCTCCCGAACAGATTTACTGGTAATTACAAATTAGACACATATAAACGTGCTTTTAATTTCATGAAATTTTAAGGAAAATCCTCAATTGATAAAATTAGGCGTCATGGGTTTTTGTTGGGAAATTTCATGTCTCAAAAGTGTGCTATCAATACTTCGTATCATGATTACTCAATGATAATTGTATTGGTAACGGTCTGAAAAAAAGTGGTATCGAACCTCCATAATAATGATAATAATATGTATTACTGAATAGGGCAATGAAATTACAATTTTTATGAAAACGTTATATATTGCTCTGAACATGCAACATTGCAAAAGTGGAAGTACTACACTATATTTATTGGTGCATTGAGTTTTGCCACAAAAACCTCACTATAATATTAGAAAAATATATTTTTCACCAAAATACTATAAATTTTGCCTTTAGGTATTAATATACTGCAATCAAATATTAATATTGTCAATTTCAGATATTACACCTTGGAGTCCTATTATAATGCAGTGTTGTTTATTTTGGGATGTAATTTCAGTTTCAGTCACTAGATGGCAAACTGTCGTTATAGCATTGTGGGTTTGACAGAAAAGAAGAAAACAGGAAGTCGTAATCCTCATTCCAATCAGACCAATCACAGCTCATCTTGCTATTGTCACATGACCATACCCACAGAACTTGAGTCGTGATTGGGCGTTACTTGAGCAACTATGACGTCATCTTCAGTTGACGGCAACTTGGTAAGAGGCAAAATGAATAAAAACGGGTTGATTTAGCTGCTTTGTTTCGATTCCACAAATGAAATTATTCATCAGAGTGCTGTGTTTCCAACATAGAACATTTTTATTTTATAAAAGAAATATTTGTGTTGACTGGGAAAGTTTGATCCCCTCTTCAAACCACCTTTGAAAACGTCCAGTTTTATGTGACGTTTCCTAACGTTTTTTTTTTCCAATACTTCCCTTCTCACACGTTCATTAAATCTCTATCTGTATGTTTCAGAAAAACATCAAAATCATATCTCGCTGCACATTAGCCGGCCGTCGTCATATTATCCGTTTTTGCGCAAGATGTCGCGTATCTGAAGTACAAAATGATTTCTGGATCTTCTGTTTTGGCTCCGAGGCGCCGATTTGACGTGATCTTTTCGTGGAAAAGCGTCGTGACCTCCCTGGATGACACGCGGCGATGACATCACCACATATCACCAGAGTCCTCGCAGACGCCACAACTTAGCCGGTGAGTAAGCTGACATTTTACTGCAGTTTTGTATCGAAAATGCCATTCAAACGGCTTCGCTCTCATTTTGGGACTTTTTTTTTAATGTTTCAATATGTTTGCGCTAAACATACGCGAGGATTGTAATTCGATTGAGCAGAGAAGAAGAGAAGGAGGAGGGTGGCGATCATTATGCGTGGCGATTGTTGATGGCTTGATTGTCTGCGTCCAGCTGCACGGAGGAGGGAGGGAGGGAGGGAGTGGGAGAGGAGGAGGGGGGGGGGGGGGGGGGGCAGACTCACTGACGCCAGGCTCGGAATTCTCCCATCCATTGAAAGAGAGAGGCGATTGTGTCCGTGCTCTTTGCAGGGCAAGCACCTGATCCCGCGTCTGCGCATGCGTTAAGTCCGTCTGAGACGCTCTTGTATCAACTACCTGAAAGTGATACTTGAGTTAAAAAAAAAAAAAAAAAAAGTATCTTAACAGAATCTCTCAGAAAACAAAAGACACTGAATTCTATTACTGAAAAGTTTTAGGTAAGTGAAATTTCCTGAGATCAATAGATTCCAGTAGGTAATTGCCACGGGGCCCCAAGATGATTGGGGCCCCGATAGCGAACTGACATTGTCCCATATCAGTAAGAAAACTACTTTAGACTAGGCAACGACGTGGCGGGAATCCCCTCATGAAACCACCTACGTGCTATTGCTAGCTGGTAGCAGGTTTGGGCCCTCTGAGGATTCAAGAATGTCCCTAATGGGGCCCCCGAACCTTTGAGCTTATTTATAGTTCAATTGTTTTCCAAATCATATCTCCTTTAACCCTTGCACAGTATTTTGTCCAATTATTTGCTTTTTCACCAAAGGCATGTCACATCAAAGGGAAAGCATTGAAAGGAGGCAGTAGGGAGCTGAAATTTCACCCACATGGTGACATGTCAAATTTCAAAATGGCACGACCACTTCGCTATCACACAACCAGGAGTGTGTCATCCCTTGGCTCAAATACTGCGAGAATGATGTGGAAGAAAATGACCCAAAATGGTCAAAATATTGCACAAGGGTTAAAACTCTCGTTGTGTTTGTTTTTTAACCACAAACCCACTCGCTTTAATCACACTAACACATAAAAAAAAAATATGCAATGCAATAAAACAAAATGATAATAAAAACACAGCCCAGCAGTCAAAGTTTAATTTGTATTGTTTTATTTTTTAATTCAAAATTTTCCAAATGGGTCAAGTAAACTCGCAGTAAAGGAGGCTTTTTTTCTTTTTTTTTTTTTTGGAGTTGGCTGGAGGTTCTACGATCCTGCTTTGGGTCGACAAACACCCCTGGCTGTGTTTACATTAAGTATGAAATGTAATTTTCCAATTTTTAATGTACAAGTACAGAGTGTTCCCAAAGTCTTGGGCACATTTTGACAACGAATATCTTGAAAACATTTGATCTCAAATTTGACATGGAATGTTCAAAGATGTTCAACGTGACCACCGATAGTCACACGGAACGCATTAAATGAATAATTCATACCAAACGCGTTCAAGAAATGCGTTTTTGTGTTGAGTGTTGAGTAAACACCAATACAACATGGGAAAAATTATTAGCAATACAAAAAAAATATTACTTCCAGTAAGAGTTCAAAGATAGCTGGACTCGAAGTGTGCCTTGTGGAACGCCCTATTTTTATTGTGTAATTGTTTTGGAGAGTTTGCATTTTAATTGTGTTTTTTATTTTGATGTTATTCTTTTCATCTTACTTCCAGTAATCGTTCAAAAGATAGGGGGACTCGAAGTGTGCCTTGTGGATCACCCGTTTTTTAATTATGCTATTGTGTTGGAAGAGTTTTGTTTTGTAATTGAGCTTTTTATTTTTATGTTATTTGTCATCAGTGGTGTTGTTGGAGAGCTGCATGTAGGCTACAAAATTAGCTAGCACATGTTTAGCATATGGGTATGTGGACAATAGAATGGGAACACTTTTTTTTTTAATTAATGTGCTTTCTTTCTAATTGTACATAGACAAACAATGTGCTGAAAATCGAGGTTGAAAACGTGTTTTTTTTCCCTACAGATTTTTTAACTCCATAGCGCCAGAAACCCCTATTTTTTGAAAAAAAAAAACTGTGTTATTTGTTTATAACATGCTTCAAATGTAGCGAATTTTATCGAAAATTCTTTGAAAAATGAAGCGACACAGCTTCACTGTCTTCGCTCCGCTGTAAAATTTGCATTTTCACCAAAGTTGGCCCCAACCTTTGCCACATACTTATATGCCTAATAGGTTCATGATAACTGAAAAATGTTTCATAAAATATTGAAGCTTTTCCTAATTTTATTCATAATAATGATGGTTTGAAGAAATATATATATATATATATAATATAATGTATATATTATTTATCCAAACTGTAATGGAGGAAAAGTGAAAGCTGCTAAAGATACTTTGCGCCTTTTATAGCGCGATACAAAATAGTCAAAACAAGCGATATTGATCTTAAATCATACTTGGTATCATCACATTACTACACGTCGTGTTTTTACATCAAATCATAACATTTATCTGCTAATACTCTCAATCTATGGGTTCTTATTCATGCATTTGAAGCGCAACGTCTTTGACTGGCAGTGAAAGGGATCCAATCAGAGCACCGAGCGTCTCCGCGCGAGCGAGGGAGGGCGGGACATCGGACTGGAAGGGGAGTGGCGGGGGTGGGGGGGAGACGCGTCGGGTGAATGGATGACGTCGGGAGGCTGGCGCCAGCATGTCTGGGACTGGCGCGTTAGATCAACACAGCTGGGCCGGGATAGGACACACAGCTGGCTGGCCGCTGCATTCCTCTACAAAACAGGATTGTGTGCGTGCGTGTGTGTGTGTGTGAGTGAGAGCGTGTGTGTGTGTGTGAGAGAGAGAAAGAGAGAGAGAGAGAGGAGGGGAAAATAAGACATAAATATAAGGAGCAGAACGGGACGTGCTTCCCTGGCAGCCAACTTGTGTCTTTGCAAATATTTCAATGTTGTTGTTGTTTTTATTTTTATTGTTGTTGTTTTTTTAAAAAAATGGCAGATGTGCACCGTGTGCTCGCTGTGCCAGAGCAAAAATCGCACACAACTTGACCCTTGGCCTTCTGTGTAACGCTTTGCTAGTATTTGTAATTAGGCATTACTGTAATGCACTTCTTTTATAAGTGTTTTTTTTTTCTGCTGAGCTTGCATGTTTACAATACGTAGTGTTCCCTTGCAACTTTTTCTATTGTAGGTTTACATCACGTTTTTCCAAACAAGTCCAAAAATAGCAATTTTATTGATTAAAAAAATAAAAGTCAAGCTACTTTACTTAATTAGCAAAAGTAATCAAGGTACTCATTTATCACTGATTTTTGATCATTGTAATTGAGCGCAAAATAATTTATTAAGTAGCATCCCAAAAGTAGTACGTAAATACCAATATCTTATGGGAAAAAATTATTAGCAATGCTAATAATTACTAGATTACTAAAAATATTAAGAAAAAGTAATTGATTATTTTAGGGAGAAAAAAACATTAATTACTTTATTCAAAGTACTACCCAAAGTAATTGATTACTACTTTAGCACTTAATTACCTAAACAAATCAATGACTTTGATCAAAAATTGATTATAATTAAGTATCATGCGATTTTTATTTATGATCACATCTCTTGCAGGTTTACCTCACTATTTTTTTTCTATATTTTCCCCTTGAATCACACTAGGCAAAAATATGTCTTTCATGCATTTATTTTTATAACAAAAGAAACCAACTGAAAATGGAAATAAAGCAAAAAAAACAAAGCTCTACTTCATGGATTTCGGTTACAGCGGGTATATTGCGGAACGTAACCCGTGATAAACAAGGGAACACTGTTGCAAAAATATACAGTGTTGAAACGCAGTGTTGAAACAACTTATGTCTGTTTTTATGACTCAAGAAACGAGAGTGGGAAATCTCAGTCTGCCGCAAGAAGGAAAAGAGAAAATAAGATGAATCAATAATATATTTTTAACAATCGAACATGAAATACATCTGACACTATAATAATAAATAATAAGTAAGGTATTGCATATAAAAATGAAGTTATTTAAAGTAAAAAATGTAACAAGGTACAAAAATATTGTTTTGCTCGAAACCACCTGGAAAATATCATTGATTGACAATCCCTTGAAGGCGAACCGGTCCCATTTCCTCATTCTTTCCCACCGTTACTGCCGGCCGTTCAGCCAATGTGAACACGCCTCTATTCGCCTCGTCCAATCGGAGCGCGGAGCTGGAGAGTGGGCGGGATTCGACGCTAACCGTATATAAAACGGAACCGTAGCGCTCGTCCTGACAGCGACGCGAGTTCCTCTCAACACAAAACCGAGAAACCCCTCCGTAGTCGTCGAATCCCGCGATGAAAGCCATCAGCCCCGTTCGCTCAGGGAGGAGCTGCTACAAAGCCGTGTGCTGCATTTCGGAGCGCAGCGTGGCCATCGGCCGGACGGCGAAGCAGCAACACGCGTGCGTGGAGGTGCCGGCGGGCGACATGAACGACTGCTACTCGCGCTTGGCGGCGCTGGTGCCCAGCATTCCCCGCAACAAGACGGTGAGCCAGGTGGAGATCCTGCAGCACGTCATCGACTACATCTTCGATCTACAGATCGCCCTGGAGGCCGAAGAGACACCGAGGCTTTTGTCGAGAAAGGTGAGCGGGTTCGGACCGCGAATCGTTTGAGTCAAATAATTCGTTGAGGCGCAAAAGTAAAAAAAAAAAAAAATAGCCGTGAACGCGACGGACTTTTGTTCATTGAAGTTTGTTTGGATTTCTAGACTGCTGACCTCAGCAGAACTTTCGCCAAAGATGAAGGACGATTGTGCCATTAGGATTTGTCACGTCTGATCATGGTAGGTGTGAATGCTTGTCATGGGGAAAATCGATTGTTTTTTTTTTACGTTCATTAATATCACCCGTAGTCTGCGCATGGGCCAATATGTGACCTGCATGATTTTTTTTAAATGACTTATTAACTACAATGAAATCTATATAATAGACACTCAGTGAAAATAGTTGTTACATCCAAATAAATGTATAAGTCTTCACTCACTTTATATATGTTTGGTTAATGCGGCTTCACTCTATTGCGGATTTTTATTTATTAGCGTAACGTTTTCTATTGCAGGTTTATGCTGAAACGTTCTTCTTTTTAAGCCTGTCAAAAAATAGCAAAAAAAATCAACGTGGTTCACAGATTTTGTTTACCCAAGCTCCTTGTCAATCCTCTCATTTGTAGTTGCCTATAACGTTTTTTGAAAACAAAATCAGTTGGGTTTTCAGTTTGGCATGATTTGACAAGGTTTCTCGCCAAGACATGATTTCAATATAGAAAGCCTTACTTAATTCATGAATAAATACTGAAAGTTTGAGAATTAAGGTGTAAAGGTCTTGCTAGAAATATTTAATTCATAAAACGTAATACAGCTGACCTGTGTTTTGCATGTAATTAATGGCCATTGAAATATGTTTTTTAACGGAAAAAAATATTGAGAAAAAAAATGGGAGTTGGCCCCACAAATATACATACAAAACCAAGTTTAAAAAAAAAATCTTTATAAAATATCTGCAATTGAATCATATGTGTCTGGGTATAATGCCTTCCTTTATACACTATTTCTGGACGTATTATGAACAATACCAGAAATTGTGTTTTCTTTTTAATTTTGTTAAGATTTGGGGGATTTTTCACTTTAGATGCCGGGCTCCATTCATGGCCCACCGACCATATGTTTCCTAGCCCTTCCTTAAATCTAATCAAAATTCTGACAACTACATTTCAGTGAAAGTAAATACGGTGGAAAGGACATGGGCTTATTTTAGCAACAAAAAAAAAGGGGGGGGGGGTTAAAATCACTTGAAAGTGAGTTTAAGATAAAGCAGCCCATTGATATGCATGAACAATCCAGAGCGGCGGGGCTAATTAAGCCAGGCCCCGTTTCCATTTGTAAGCGGATTCATCGCTATCTGCCCGGGGTTAATGAACGCTCCACGCTCGGCGCCAGTCTGTCTGCGGCGGCCCGGGGAAGGGAGGGAGGGAGGGAGGGAGGAGGAGGAGGAGGAAGAATCTTGACTTGACTTTTTCTTTCCTTCTCTCCATGCAGGTGCAGGGAAACACATGTCTCCACTTCACTGCAGGCCAGAAGAGCACGGGGGGGTCCGGGGGGGGGGGGGTTAAAGAGAGGGTGGGATAGGTATGCAGACGAGATGGAAAGCGCTGACTGTTTTTCTGCTGGTTCCGTCCGGGATGGACACATCAACACACCAAAGCTTCATCGGGCCTCCATTTTGGATCCATTCCTATACTGGCGCCTTCAAATATTTGCATTCCAGCTGTCACCCTCCATTGGTTTTATCACCTCTATACAACATGTTTGCATAACTAGTAGGTGTGTATGCGAGGTTTCTTTTTTTTTATTGTTATGATAACAATCCAGAAACTCTATAATAGAGTTACTTGTAAAGTGTCTGTGGGGATCGTTGTGCCATTTCCACAGACGATATTCCGCTGAGTTTCATAAACTCGTTATTGTAAAGTTTGTTGTTATGTGTTGTTATGTCATGAAATAAACACTGTTTAAAGCCAAAACAAGATGGTTTGATGCATGTGGCGGGGAAAGTATAGCGCCGTTTGGCTACCACAGGATGCGTATGGGTGGAAAATCAATTTGGCGGGGGCGGGGAGAATTTCCTGTGCGTTCATTAAAATTTTCCAAAGTGTTTTGTTATTTGATTGCCATTTAGATTGGGGGTATTGTCATAAAGGTCAAGGCTGCAGAACCTATTTTTTATTTTTATTTTATTTGAATAAATCAGCAAGGCAAAAAAAAATTTGGTACGAAATCTTATGCGATAAAATGCACTCAACTGCAGTGGTGCACACGTGTGCTGTAAATTCCAATAAAAAGTACAAGTGAAAAATGACAGTGGTGAAAGTAAAAGCATTCAGCACACTATCATGTTCCTTGTAAAGTGTGGGCACAGCTTGTAAAAATCATGATGTCATCAAAATCACTCAAACTGCTGAGTAGTTTGAGAGTAGAACGTCGTATTGTTGCGTTTTCTTTTTTCTTTCAAAAGTGAATAAACACCTCCCCCTAGTGGTATAAGGTGGACTTACTACCAGTACAACGAATTGGCTTCAGTATTCCAGCTGGGAACCGTTCTCTGTCAAAAATGAATTGCAATTTATTCTAAATTGTTGTTGATATTTTACCAATATCCAAATTTCGAAGTGCAGAGCCCAAAACTGGGATTACAGCGTCATCTAGTGGTACCAACTGTCGAATTACTTCAATCTTATAGTACAATACTGCCATCTAGTGGTAATAGATTAGTGGTAGCACTACGTGTGCAATATTTGCAAAATATAATGCATCTATACACATATATGTGTATGTGTATGTGTGTGTGTGTGTGTAATGCTATAAAATTGTTCATATTTCGTGGACTCAATGTTTCATAAAAGTATGAGTGTGTGTGTGTAGTGAGGGGTTTTCCAGCCTAAAACATATAGAATATAACCAACAGACAATTATTAACGAATCAAAACTATGATCAACGGAAACACATATGAAAAAGGTAGAATAAACAAAAACATTTATAATAAACATAAATAAAATACTAGACTATAATATAAGGAATCTGACAATGAAATAATATTTCATATATGCAATATATATAAAATACAATAATATCAAATACAAACAATAAATGACAACTACTGGAAAATAAATGAAAAAGATAATAAACACAAAAAAATAATAATAATCCAAAAACACACAAAAAAATACTAAATTGTCTAAAATGTATCAAAAGACAAACAGTACAATAAATGAAAAACTATACGAGTGTAATAATCAAAACAAACAAAAAACTACTGAAAAACCCTATTACAAGTGAATAAAATGTCATCACAGATTTCACTTATTGTTGCTATTTGGGGGAACAAAACCCCAGCAATAAATGACAGAACACTGCATGTGTGAGTGTATGTATGTGTGTTTGTGCGCACGTGTATACATTGTATACGTATACATTAGTGATGGCTAAATGAAGCTTCACCAAGCACTTGTGAGAGTTTTTGACTTTTTTCGATCACATTCTTGACAAGCACTATATATATATATATATATATATATATATATATATATATATATATATATATATATATATATATATATATATATATATATATATATATATATATACAGTATATACATATTTGAGTTTGTCCATTGTCACTTCCTAACAAGATGATTTTTTTTTTTAAGAGTCATATTCAAATCTAATCATATTCTATAGAAAAATGCTTCTCACGGTGACAAGAGGCCCTGGGGGGAGTTGCCGATGGATGGCAGCGGTGAGTGGGGGCCGTGTCATACGCTGTGTGTGTAGGGGGAGGATCTGTTTTCTTTCAATATGTCCTGTGAGCCAATAAGCAAGTGGTCCAATTATCACACCCAAACTGTCCCCCTGCCAAGGGCCACAATGGCCTTTGTGTGTGCACGCTGACCCTTTTCTCAAGCCATACAAACTCATATGAAGTCTAATGGAGTCCGTGAGGCAATCTAGAGTGTTTCCTGCGTTTTGGAACAGATTCTCTTTGTGTTTGTTAGCTCAATAAAATAGTTGGATTATATTATAGAAGGTCATTCTTTTAAGAGAATAAGTATACTTTATATGGTATTTAATACCGGTTTAATTTCAGTTTTTATCATTCTTGAAGGGTTTTCTTGATTACGAATTGTATACTTTGTTTAACTGTATGACTTTACCCGGTACTATTTATTGGGTACTTTTTGTTTTTGTACTGTAATTGTTTAATGATATGATTTTTTTCTCTCTCTCTTGTTAATATCAACATCATAATCGTTCTTGTCCTTTCTCAGTATACTGTATTTGTATCAGATATAATCAAATTTGGATACAACTTTATATTTGAATGCACTATAAAAACAACTTCTCTTCCATAGGTTTAAATTCAAGAAATGAAAAACGAAATATGTTTTTTTTTTCAATATTGATGAAATTACATATATTACTGCTACTTGTGTACTATTGCATGCTTTTGTTATATGCTTTATTGCTCAATTTCTCTCCTTTAAAAGTATAATGTATTAAAATGTTTATCTTGAAGAATGTATGCTAGAACACTGTTGTACTTACTACATTTTCTTAAAAATTATGCTATCACTTTTGTTCAGCTTTCAGCACGAGAACAAAGCGTGCCCTAAGGAAACAAAAAGAGGTTACTGTCTCTTTAAGAAAAACCACCCCCCTCTCCTTGTATACCCGTCAGTTTTATGCAAATGATGCCTTGCCGAACGTGCCGCCGTCCAATCGGATACGAGCTCCAACCGCGGGAGATCTAAATTTCGCGCGACGAACTTTGGCGCTAAAACGTCGGACTTGTTCTTGGTGAATGGAGAAGGGAGCCTGGTGACTTCGGGGCGGACTGGGTCATACTCACATGCAAAAGGGGTGAAAAAAAAAAGCCGGAAGCACAACCTCGCGAACCTTCGCTGGTCTTTTGTGCCAACCAGTGGACATTTAAACGCACTTTGCGCAACTTTTTTGTAGTACTTTTCGAAGGCATGTTTGGAGGTTTGCGAGGCGTATTTGTGTACACTTTATAGCAGTCTCCGTTCGCCGTTTGACTGACGTCATCACGGAACCAACGCGTTGTTGTTTCTCGCGCGTGTACTTTCCCACCGGACGTACAGAAAGCGATTAACTTTTATTTTTTCTTGAATATTTTTTTTTATTTAGTATTTTTTTGAAACGGGTCCTCTTTGCGAGACAATGATGCGCCTGCCCAAAGGCGTCTCCCCGGCGCCGGGACTTCCGTGCGGCCAAGCCAAGATGAAGATCCTGGCCGGCGAGTTCTTCGGTACCGGCCTGTCCAGCCCGCCTCTGAGTGCGGTACCGGCGGGTTACTTCAGCCAGATCTGTCCCAACACCGCCGCGGTTGAACAAAGAGCCCACAGCCTCTACTCGACCCCCCACGGACCCGACCAAAAACCCATCAGGTCGACCAGCGGACGGCTGCCGGTAGGGAATCGAACAACGAACTCTGTTGTGTGTACCCGTGTGTGGGGGTGGAATAATGGGACGCTGCTATGCATGTTTTAATCGCTATTGACGTGGGGAGACACAATGGAGTTAAACATTTGAAGGGGGGGGGGGGGGGGGGGGCATACCGGAAAAAATATTACTGTCATAAGGAAATTCGAGTTAGCATTGAATGGATCGATACTATAGCGACTGCCTTCTGATCCAGGTTAAAATGTCAATATCATTTATAGAAAAGTCCTTATTACTGATGATGGGTAAATCCAAGACGTCAGCCATCCCTACACACGATAACATAGAAAAATTAGTTATTATTAACTCAGTCAACCCTAACGTTGTGTACTTATTATTAGTAGTACTTATTACTTTAGAGAATAATTACCTGTAACACGTATTACCTTCATATTGAAGTACCTTAAGTAACCAATTACTGTAGTGTTTAACTAACTTAACTTTGCACAGTGATTTTCAATCGGAAATCGATTACAATGAAGTTTCTTAAGTAATAGTTTACTCAAGGACTTAATGACCTAATTTATCATTTACTTTAGTACATGAAGTAATTGATTATGTAAACACTTAATTATCTTAAATAATGTATTATTACTTTAGTACTTAATTGCCAAAAGCATTGATTATTTGAGAAATTAAGTACTTTTTTAGTCTGATAAAAGTACAAGTACTCGGCTCTTGAGTGGTCATTGATACCAAGTATTGATACAACTACTATTGTTGATATAAACCCACACCCACACAAAAAATGTCAGATCATTTTAAAGAAGGACATTTATCAACTCTTGAGTAGTCATCAAAAACCGATACCAAGTACCGATACCTAAAACATTGATTAATTCAGTACTTAAGTACTTTTTCAGTCTGATACATGTACACAGCAAATGAGTAGTCAGAGATACTAAGTACTGATACAACTACTATTGTTGATTACAAAAAAATCATCCCTCCCAAAAAAAATCTGATCTTTTTTTAAAGAAAGCCCTTTATCAACTCTTGTGTAGTCACCAATATCGATACCAAGTGTTGATACCACTCATTCGTTTTATACATCTCTCAAGAGGAAAAAAAAGTCATGTCTGTTCCAGTACAGCATTTTCAGGTACATGAAATTAATGGCATTTTTTATTTTGTGATTTCTAATTTGCATCAGTTGCCAAGTATCGGCCGGATACTGATACATGGTATCCATACTCCCTTTTTCTTCTGCTGACAAAAATATTTCTGAAATATTGCAGTCGTCTTCGTCAACTCTTTTAACTCTGATTCCTCGTAATTTGTTATCAGTGATATCAGGCTTGGTATCATCAGGAAGGAAATATTTGGCATTATCTGCATTTGTTTCATTTTTTTTGTCCTTTCTTTTTGTGATGGGACTATTATGACAGCTGCTCCACCTATCTGCTCGTGCCACCTGTTGAGCACAGGAGCACAGGAGAACAGGAGCAGGGTCAAAGGTCATAATGGACAACTGATTTATGTTAGACAGAAGACCGCTCCGAGTGTGAAATAAAGTCCAATGTGAATTGTATTACCCCCCCTCCCTCACAGACTTGTTCCATGCCAGCTGTTATTTGG
This sequence comes from Hippichthys cyanospilos, assembly GCF_059441005.1. Classification (NCBI taxonomy): domain Eukaryota; kingdom Metazoa; phylum Chordata; class Actinopteri; order Syngnathiformes; family Syngnathidae; genus Hippichthys; species Hippichthys cyanospilos. The sequence continues at coordinate 5,713,492 of NC_142382.1, forward strand.
CAAATTGGGCCAAAGCTACAAAGGTTAAGATGGGGACACCGTGGAAATCTCGTCGCTATTAGCCTCCGCAAGAGGATTAGCGTCGCCTAATACAGCGAGGGGACCACCTGACCTCAGAGACGATGCGTTCAGGTGTTCCATCTACGATGCGACTAGCGGATACTTGTTTATATCGATGGATTATGAGAGCGTCTTTCTTAGATTATAATGATTATTTACGGGCTACGGGATGCTATTTGCGCAGCGCTAAGCTCGCTCCGCATCGTTTTATTGTGCTGTCTTCAGAAGTAAGCGAAGGGTGGCTGATAAGGACGCTATAGACGAGGAGTGTTTTCGCACTGATAGTGGACTTCGCCTCCCTTCCACACATGTGTGTGTCTGTGTTATGTTTTTAGCGTGCAAAATTCATGAGTAATTTGTACGGCCATCGCTATGGAATATTTTTGAAATAAACGGTATATCGATTATTCCGTCGAAACATGTGATACAGTTTTATTTAGCATTTTCTCAATTACTGTTTATTTACCAATTATTTTTGTGTTTATTCAGTATGATTAGTGATTAAAAAAAACACACACAGCTGAAGAATTAAACTATATCAAAGGAGAAGAATCACTAACATTTTTGAAACATTTTTTGGGTTAAAAAGTAAAAGTAAAAGTAAAAGCTTGGAAATGTTTTTATTTTAATTAAACAAACGCTAGTCAGCTTTTTTCATTAAGGACTACAAAAATCGATGAACAAATTCTGTTGAGTGGCTTACCAATTTTAGCTTAAAGAATGGCCCTACTCAATTATTAACTCATTCAATACCACGGACGTATTTTCAAGTTTTGAGTCCGGACATTACACACCAAATACTTAAGTTTTAAAATGATACTTAAGTACGTCATGATGATTAGCCGGTTTTATTTTGAAAAGTTTTGTAATTGCAGATGAAATAGAGGCACAACGATTAGTAGATTACGAGTCTGTTCAATTAATCGATTACTCGTTGATTATCAAAATAATTTGCATTTTTGAGAAACGATTGATAATTTAGAAACCTAAAATCATCCAAATACTCAGAAAATTTAGTCTCTTGACAGGTCATCTCAGATTTCTTTTATTTTATATGAAAACCAACTGATTATTGGAAAAAAAATATATCGTCTGCCAAATAGCATAATCGCCCACATGGGTTTTTGTTTTAGACCACACATTGGTATTTTAATAATTTTTTTTTTTTTGTTATAAAAAAATAACAATGCCAGTTAAAATGTTTTTTGAATTATGCTATGTAGCACAATACTATGTGAATTTGTGTTCATGCAAAAGAGTAAAAAAAAAAAAAAATCCCTATTATGATGCGATGCAAGCATTTTTTTTTTCCAAACTGAGATTATTGCAACATAATCCATTGCTCAATTCCGCTTTAGCTTGATGTCCTCATGTGACAACGGCTTGACCGCAGTGCCGGGAATCTTCCGAGCAGCCATATTTATGTAAAAAAAAATCTGAAAGCAAAAGTAAGAGTGTTTTAGTGTGTCAAAAAGACAACAAGAAAATTAATGTGTAACTAAAGTTCCGTTTTAATTGCTCTCACTGAGATAAAAGGCTGTCAGGCTGTTAGCGTTTGATAGTGATACAGCTGTATAAAAAAAAAAAAAAGTATGGCGGGTGAAGTTCACCGCGTCGTTTTTCACTTTCACATTTGACACTTGCTCCCTACTTGGAATTGAATGGAAGTGACACACAACGGCCGCTGTTTACCGCATAACAGAAAGTTTTTTGTGTCTCGCGCGTCAGCAATGAGCAAGTTCAACTGTCGTTTCAAAGCGCTTTCGTCCCTGGGAAATCAGTTTTGAGAAAACTGTAAAGCAAACCTTTGCAGGGTAAAATTCAGTTTTATTTTGTATTTCACGCTTCAAGACAGTGAATTTGGTAGGAAACATGGCTTTGAGGCCAGTATTTTAATTTTATTTTCAACGCCGACTTACCCCATTTGGTCAGCTTTCGTTTCCCCTCCAGCTCTTATCTGAATACTGAAATTGAAATACATTGTGAATTTTGAAAACTGTGAATTTTGTGGTTCAAGCTTCAAGGCTGATATTTTTAGTGGTTTTGGTTTTAGTGGACTTACCCGATTTGGTCAACTAAACTCACCATCTAAGTACTGAAATTTAAATACATTTTAATGTAAATTTCGGTTACTAAGAGTATTTTGGCGACCGTGACCACCACGCTAGATGAGGGAACACTGTAGCTCCACTTTTTGAACTATGAAAAATGTTCGGCATCACACTAGCACGACAATATTTGGTATTTCCTTCAGCAGTCAAAAATAAATTGATGTCTGCTGATGACGCAAATATTCATGATATTCCAGGAATTTTTAACCGTATTACTTTTCTGCAGTCCGCTTTTTAGTTTATTTTCTTCTTATAATCTTTGCTCAGCAGATCCACAGCCAATTTTTTTTTTTTTTTGCACAGTGGGGTCAACAATAACTGTTTTTTTTTGGTTAGTTTTTTTGTTGTTGTTGTTTTTTGCACAGTGGGGTCAATAATACCAGTTTTTTGTTAGTTTTTGTTGTTGTTGTTTTTGTTTTTTGTTTGTTGTTGTTGTTTTTTGCACAGTGGGGCAACAATACCTGTTCTGACATAAATTGTGAACATTCAAAAGCAAATAGAAAGGTTTTTGGAGTGAGTTTACATATTTAAGCCCTGCCAAAGCAAAAACAAAGAAACACAAGTATGTCCATCTCTATGAAGAAAAGCATCCGGGCAATGTTTTCGGCAATGCAGCCTTTGTTGACAACGAGGGTGTGGTCGTTAGGCGGAGGTGTTTTATGTACTAAAGAGTAGTTTCATTTGCGGGCGTTTTCTAACTTGCCCTCGACTTGGATGGAATTCAGTCATATACAAGCCTGACAGGAAAGCTTCGCTACCGTTTGTGTTTTTTTACACGTGGCACCAGAAATTCCGCCGCAGTGGCGGCAAACGGGCGGACGGATGATCTCGGGGTGTCACGTGACGGCGCTTGGGTGGCGCTGAGTAGCTAACTGTCAAAGTAAATGTTTTAAAACGTCTTTTACTACATTAGCCATTCTGTCTAGCTCCAGATGCCGCAAGCTAACAGGTGGACATGTCGCGCTTAGCATGCTAGCACAATGGCAGCTTTCACCGTCCCACGTGACTCGCCGCATTTCACATCAGATTTTCAGCTGTCTCGGATGATCAGCGACAAGCGGCTACTCGTGTAGAAGCACATAAGTGCCATGTTTTTACAACGGATAATAAGAGAATACCACAAGGTGAGATGCTAAACATTGCTATCTGATGTCGCGTTGGTGCCGGCGCCTCCAGTCACTCATCTGTGGGCCGAGTTCCAAAAAGCCCAAGCTTGCTGTTGCGCGGAATTGTTTGTTGCCCTTAAGCGTCATTTTGGCCTTCAATCAAAGAATGTTCCAAACAAACTTTCAAGCTAGCGTCTTTGTGCAATGTATAATGCCAGATTACAGTATAACGCGTCACACAGGTCTGATAGCTAAAGGCACTGTTTTCTCACTTTTATTGAACCAAGGCACGCATTTTACTTTCAATAACACCAGAAGCACATGTATTGTGTTGTATTGCACCAACACAACAGTAACATGCCTGATTGAGTTTACTTTTGGAAAGCGCACACTGGAGGGGTAGTAAAATAGCAGTTCAAACTCAACGCTTCGATAGCTGGGAGATTGCCCTCTGGTGGCTGGTAAAAGTATTGCAGATAAGTCGCACTCGACGTTACGATGCAGGGTGCAAATCATGAGAAAAAAGTTCCGGCTTGTAATCTGAAATTTACAGTCATCGCCTTCTGCCGTGCTGATTTGCTGCAGCATATTAACTCATTCACTACCAGTGACGGCTTAAGACGTCAAAGATCCATTTTAGCTAGCTATTGATGGGCTATATTATTCAAAAATCCATTTTACCTTCTCAGAGTGAGTTAAACATTAAGGAGAAATGTTTTAGAGGGTTTTTAGGGGGGGAGAGTCGATTCTTGTGAGGCTTTCTAGCATTGTTCTCTCAGCGTCTCCGCCCTCTCTCGCACCCCTTATTCTTGGAGCCCCTCTCCAATTGCTTGGGAAAATGTGAGGCGATGCTTTGTTCTTGCACTCCAGGGCCGTTTGCACGTTTACGAGCCTGCGTTGCGGCACACTTTTGTCATTTAACGCTGAGCTTGCACTTATTCAGCGTCACCGAGCTTTGTTCGCCGCAAACTACTTCCTGCTTTTGTCTTTTATATTTTTATGGGTAAAATCATCTCTTGTTTTTTTTTTTTTTTTTTTTCCTTTTAGGCTAAAAGGAAGTTGGATCTTGAAGACCCAGTTTTCCTCCCAGACCTGCGCACCCCGAAAAGCAAAGGTGGCATTGCGGCAAGTCCAAGAAGTAAGAAGACAATTAAAAATGAAAAAAAAGGACATTTTTATTGTCAGATATGACAGATTTTTTTTTTTGTAATCTTTTAGCCCCAAAGTCGCCAGGCGAGCGCACGAGGTACGACACCTCGCTTGGACTGCTGACCAAGAAATTTGTGGGCCTGATCGCCGAGTCCCCCGACGGCGTCCTGGACCTGAACTGGGCTACGGAGGTGCTGGAGGTCCAAAAAAGGCGAATTTATGACATCACCAATGTACTGGAGGGAGTCCAGCTCATCAGGAAAAAGTCAAAGAACAACATCCAATGGCTGTAAGTTAGGATTGAACGTAACATCATCAATATTTAAATTTTCACACCCTATTTCTCTTTGAATTGCATTTTTTACTTAGCATAGCCTAGGGCCAAACTTTATTGTTTTAGGCTGATTTTTGTTTGAAAAAAACAACAAAACCATTACTAGGGCTTGACCAATCAGCCAATACTACTACCACTACTGTAGCTTCTATTCTATGTACCTTATACTGTATATGTTTTTTTTTTAATTGGTCATTCATTGAAGGTGCGCCTTATAATCCGGTGCGCCTTGTAGTGCGGAAAATACGGGAAATATCCACGGTTATCTAGTATATAGACCAATGATTAATAATTAATATTCTGTATTATTTGTATGTGCCTGCTGTAAATGGTCAGCATACATAAAGGTAAAATTAAAACAAACAAAAAAAGGAAGTAATCACCCGATTTAACACTTTAACCAATTATCAATCGGGCCCTCGTTCTGTCTGATTGATGCTTTCAATGCAGCGAGTTTTTTTGGGGGTGTCTTTCCGGCAGTGTCGGGGATGTGTTCGAAGGCGGCGCCGGCGGCGGAGAGAAAGCCCGAGCGTTGCAGAGCGAGCTGGGAGACCTGGAGCGAGCCGAGCGATCGCTGGACGAGCTCATCCGCTCCAGCAGCTCGCAACTCAGGCGGCTCACCGAGCACAAAGACAACCAAAGATATCCTTGGCGTCGCAACCCGTCGCTCCTTTTCCCTCGGCGACTGTTGATCTTAACCCGCCGATCGCACGCTGGGCTACGTGACGTACCAGGACATCCGCTCCATCCGCAGTCTCCGGGATGAGACGGTGATCGCCGTCAAGGCCCCCTCAGAGACCAAGCTGCAAGTGCCCGACACGGCGGGGGTGAGGAGACATTTTTTATTTCGTCGCGCTTGACTTTTCCATACCTTTCTCACCCCGTTCTTTCTGCGATTTGGCGCCCTCTTGTGGCCTTTATAAGGACCCCTTTACCAGTATATTTCAAAAATACGTTTTAGGTTTGATGGAAGGCAGTGTTAAAAGCGTAAAAAAATATGAACTTGAGATATGATATGAGTAATGAAAAACGTTATTTTTTAACTTAAAATCAAGCAAAAACAGACTTAATTTAAAAAAAAACAATATACAATGCCTATTTTGCATGAATAAACAATAATAATAATTTAACAAAAAAGAAAACAATAGTAATATGAGCATTGATCTTCCCATAAGTAGCACAATTTCTCTGATAACCTTTGACAGAAAGCCTTGATTTGTGCACTTTTTTTATTGTTTTTTTTAACCATACTGTACGACGCTTTTAAAAGCTTTTAAAAACATTTGCGCGTCAATCTGTTTTTTTCTTTGTCGGTTGTACTTCGGTACTAACATTATCGAGCCAAATAAAATAGAATCACTGAATTTATTTATTTTTTTTGTGCATTTTATTAAACTATTCAGTATTAGCCAAGATCTCAACTGTAGCTAAAACTATGAGCCCGTCTCTTCTTTTATATTTACAGTTGTTACATAATGTTACGCATCGTTTTATAGTACAAAACGTGCACAAAGATCCCATGTCAATCTCGTCTCGTGTAATTTGTTTCGTCCCGTCCCTAATGTCTCGTCAAAATCCTTATTTTTGTATTCCTCCTCCCATCAGGGCTCATTACAGATCTATCTGAAGAGTAAGAACGGCCCCATTGAAGTGTACCTGTGTCCCGACGAGGGTCTGGAAGACGCCAGTCCCGTGAAAAGCTCGGTCACGCCAGAAAAGTCCACCGCCGCACCCGCCAGCCTGGGCAGCATCAAAGAGGAGCCTGTTGAAGGTATGTTTGGACTTCTTCCTGTTTCGGAATTTTAGAAAAGGCTTTGAGTTCAGATTAGGGTTAGAAGTTAAGATGAGGGTTTTAGCCTGTTGATATTTCCAGATATAAAGAGAATGTCAACCCAAGAGGGTTTTTTTTTTCTTTAAAATTATTTTCCTTTATGTATTGGCATGTTGTTGATCTACATTTGTTGCTCCACCGTTTGTGTACAAATATCAGTTGCCGAAGGCTTATAACAAGGTGACAGATTCAATACGTTAACCTTCCTTTGGTGTTTTCCATTATGTGTTAGCATTCAGCTAGCAGACTTTTATTTTTCGAGAAAAATGTTTTATATGGCCACCACTAGTCTCACTGAGACTTCATTTTTCCATCTTCACACAGAATTTAAAAAATTCTTTCCTTTGAATACTATTGTCTGTCGACATGTGTTGCTCCACCGTTTGAGTTCATTTGCAATAACTATTGCGGAAATGTTCAAATTCAAAAGGGCCCTATTTGGACAGTACGTTCGAAAATATCGATCCGTTTGCCGCATTTCCCATGAAAACATTTTCCACATTTTTTCCCGATTCCCCCGAACGCAGCGAGCTTGTCCACAGAGGCCGCGGCCACTTCGTCCTCGTCCTCCCCACTGGACGTGGAGCGTCTCCTGGGTTTGCCGCCCAGCTTGCTGCAGATGACCGAAGACCAGCTACCAGGCGCGTCCTTCCCCAGCGAAGGGGGCGGCGGAGGAGGCGGTCCCTTCGTCAGCTTCTCCCCGCACCTGGACCACAGCGACTACCTGTGGAGCTTGGAGGACGGAGAGGGCGTGTCCGACTTTTTCAACACGTACGACCTCAATGATCTCTTGTAAAGCTGACTGAGCACTTGGAAAGGATGAAAATACGAAGCCATGTAAGCCCCGCCCCTCTCGAAAAGGCTTGTGAAGATATTTGGGAGTCCTGTTAACATTCAAGCAAAAGAAATGTTTGGCTCCTACGTTTAAATTTTGCATTTACTGCCGATTGCAAATCCATGTCGAAATTCAAATAATCTGTCATTAAACAGCAATGCTGTTGTTTATTATTATAAAAAGAACTCCTCAAAGGATCTCAATCATTTCAGGTAGCGCGTTTAACTCAGGAATTCATTCTCGTTCTGATTCGTCTTTGGCCTCCAGGGGGCAGTATTGTTTCGCGTTAGCTTTAATTGCCCGTTTCATAGCTTTAGAGGTTTCAATCATACAGAGGAACTAAGATGAAGCCATAATACAGCACTGAAAAAAACACGTTATCTGCAGTCGTTTATCAGCAATGTGAAGTATTTTCAACTAATTTTTCGAAGGTGCTTAAGTCTTATTCAATTGGAAGCTTTGATTCCAATTCAGCTTGAAATTAATGTGGACTTACGAATGCACACTTTGCGTATTTCTGAAGAAGTTTCATCATTTGCGTTCAAATGTGTGTGTTTCTCTAAATCTAATATGGCAATTGTTTGGGCTTTTAGAAGTAAGCTTAATATCCTGTCCTAACAAAACTTGAAAGTGTGTGTTTGGGTGTGATAGTTTTTTTTTTTTTTTTTTTTTTCGTTTTTTGCCAGCAATGGGAAATAGGTTTTATACAGTGTGCCTGAGTGATTTTGTTTTATTTACATTTGTTTTACAATGTAGATTTTGAGAACTTGTAGGAATTTCAATCAGCATTATTGTCTGGTATTTGTACATAGATTATTTTGTATTTATACCTATTTTTGCTGATTATTTTTTTGTATCACATGCAGCACTTAATATTTTTGTAATATTGCGGTTGTTTGTTTAAAACATGAAAATAAAGCCATTATTTCCTTGCAAAGTTGTCAAATATGGTGTCACATCTGCCTGTGTGTACGATATATAATATTATATATAATATATATATACACATACACATACTCGGATGTTGGTTCAGTCTGCTCGCTTCTTTGTTGAAAATATTGCTGTAACAACCTACGCTAACACAAGCGGCTGTTAGCTGCAACAGGCACCAGGTACTCACAGCCACCTGACGTCCACCCTTTAGCTCGTCCTGTTACGGTAATCATATAAAGTACAAATATGACTGATATACAAATACTGTGCACACCTGTGTGTCAAAACTCCTCGAATAGTGTTGAACAAAAACATTCTTTGATATATTTATAGGACACACCCATACTTTTGACCTTCATTTTTGAGGGAAAAAGTGCATGTTATATTTGAGGAATTACGGTAATAATCCTATTTACCAGTCTGGCCCACTTGATAATTGACTTTCCTCAGAAATGCGCTTTCTTGGGCTCGATGAGTGGTTCTAATATTTACCTTGTTGCTCTCTAATTGAGCTCTGTAGGACTCTCTTTTCACATACCTTCAGCATTTATTTTAAAAAAGCGTCTAAAGTAATCAGATTTAGTCAGGTGGAGATTTTTCATATTTCAATTTCACACAGGTAAAACAGTATTTAGTGATGACTGCTAGGGAATCTGGCTACAGATTGGCCAATCACTTGTAACGGTGTTACGAAAGACATACCAATGACGTGTAAAAGTCTACTCTACATGTTGTACGTAAACACATCACGCCGCATTTGTGACTCACAAACAGGTTAGACAGCCAGAGACAAGTTTGGATTGACTTTTTGTCCCCATGCACCACCCATCTCCACTGTGTGCTGCCTCGGGAAATCAGAGACATTTTGAAAACGGTCCAACATCGTTGACAGACTCTTTTGAACACACTTCAAGTTCAGCATGTGGAATGCTAAAGTACAATGATTCAAAGTCTCATTTCCTCACCATTCTCCGTCATGCATGCGGCCCAGAAGAGGGGCCGCATTACCGTAAAGCGGGTCTCCTTCTGCAGCTCGTAAATTGATAGCAGGACCTGCTGGAGCTGAGTCACCAATGGAGGATAGGGGGGGGGGGTTGTCCTCTGGGCTGCTGGGAAATGCGATAATCTTTCAGGAAGATCTCTGCTGCCCAGTAGTGGATCTCAAAATTTTTAGCACCTCCACAAAATACTTAGTACTTAGTGTTCCAAGTGTTAGTTGGTCAAAATACTAAAACATGAAATTACTCAGTAAATGTACTTGGCCTGGGACCACATCATTTTAAAAAAAAAGGAGAACAATTTTGATGATTTTTTTTTCTTATGTGTGATATCAAATGAAAAGCATACAAAAATACAGTAGGAGGCTAAAAATTGCATTGATTGTCAAAACATGACAACTTTCAACATGCCACAGTTGTCTCGTCCAAATGCTTGAAAAACAGAGGTCAAGAGGTACACAGTATAGGTGTCAAATTTAGCCCATGTCAGGCTCGTTTACTGCCATTCAAAATTGAAAATATTTTCAGTTTTGGACATATTATATATCATGCATTTCCCTCGATTTTTGCATTCATCTTTACAGCAATAGAATTTTTTTGTTTTGACACCCCAAAACCACCGGGTGGCGCTAGTGGCCAATTTATGACGTTTGCAATCCTTTCAATGACTTCAATGATTGGCTTATCCTGGGCTCCAATAATGCAAGTCTTCAAAAGTAATACTACTCTCTTTATAACATAAATATTCATTTTTCAATTTCATAGAAGAAAGGAATGACTCACATGATACTCTGGACTTGACATCATCACTTTTCCAAAAGTGTGGTGTAGGATTTTTCATATTTTGAATTTTTCACATATATTATGATATTAAAGTATAATATGCATTCTATCTGAATAATAGTTTTAACATTACACTTTTCACAATTCACTTTAATTCAGTGATTCTTTAGCATACCACTAGAGGGAGCCAGCATAAAGACCCTTCACGTTATCCCGTTTTTTTGCACTCCCTTTTTCTCTCAAATCCCATCTTCGTTCTTTTGCTCATTATCCGGCGCGCATTCTGCTGCTCGATGAGAACAGACCGATTTGTTGGGTTACACAAAAGCCGTAAACCTTGTGAAGGCTGGTAGCGGGCACAAAAGCAGGGCCTCTTTACTAAAAGCCCGCAAAGAAACTGAAGGAGGGTATTGTCGGGACATTGCGAGACTGCATGACATCAGCCTTGAACAGGCATGATGTATGCAGCCTGCATAATGCGCCTGCGTTATATGGACAAAAGTATGCAGACTTAATGGATAAATTAATCAGTCAGTGGTTGGACTAACGCCAATCGTTTTTTTCACGAAGAGCTTTTTAACCCCCGTGTTACATTGTGGGTCAAATTGGCCCACTTGCAAGTGAAATAACTTTTTGCTGTCAAACGTGGCACCAAACATCCATGAAAATATGTATTTGCACATAAAACAGTAGAATAACGTTTTCTGGATGCTTTTGGAATAAATAACATATTCCTGGGTTTAACTGACTCAACATTTATTTTTCCTATGAGACCTGACATCACCAGACTAGATTTTCTTCTTTTTTTTTTTTTTTTTAACTTATGTGCAACGGAAATGGTTAGTAAGCTAAAATTTATTCGATTGCTGAGCATATAACGTATCTCGGGTCAAATTGACCCATTTTAAAGTTTCACTGCAAGTACAAACAGTTCATTTGAAACATTTGCTGCATAAACATTGATAACGTTTACTGAGATGCATGATTGTTATTAATAATTTATTGATGTATTCATTATTTTTCTGTATAATTTTTAAATTGTAATATATTACATGATTTATATGATGATTTTATTACTTGTGTATTCATATTTATTTATTATTAATAATTATAAATCATATCAAACAATATTATATATAACATAATATCAATATAAAATAATGCAATTTAAAAACATATATTGAAAAATCTTAAATAAATTCATAAAAAACAAAATATGTATAAATATTATAGTTTCCTGGGTCAAACTGACCCATGAATTTTATTGCTGTTCCTGAGAAATCAAATCAAATCAGTAGCCTTATAAACCTCATAAATACATTCATACAAAATAAAATATATATAAATATCATAGTTGCCTGGGTCAAACTGACCCGTGAATATTATTTCTGATCCTGAGAAATCAAATCAGTGGCTGATTTGGAACTGCTATTGACCAATGAATGCCCGACGATTGTGTGTACTGACAATTTTTTTCACTGAAACACAAAGCAAACAAAGTTCGACCGAATTAGTGTTAAATACGTTTTGGTTGGAATTTGCCAAAGCCTCGCTGTCTTGTAAGAAAACTCCAACGATAAATAGAGTGTTTTGCTGGTGATAATAAAGCGCACGGCCGACATGAGCCATGTTTGTGTTGGCTCACACTTTAGGCAGTGTGTAAACATACAATGGCGCACATGCAGCGGCCTTCATTGCCAACTGAAGGACAAGCAGCACAAGAAGGAGTTTGTCCATTTATGTATCAACAGAGCACCAGTGTCAGTTTTTTCTTGGTGTGTGTTGAAAGGTTTCTATTGGGTTGCAGAGATGATCACCTTTAAAAGTGTTTTTTTTTTCAACTTTTTGGACAGCGCCCCCTCAATAAAGCCTCCCATTTGTACAATGTTAAGTATCAGTGCCTCCCCCAAGGCAAACATCTTGTGTTTGAACACAGCATGCAGGTGTTATGTTCTCTACACATTTCAATGACTTTCCTCTTTTGGCTTTTTGTCTTTCGTGGCGTCAGATGATCAGTTCGTGTCACAGAGGTCAGACAGAAGAGACGACTCGTCTCAGAGGGACAGATTAGAGAGGTGTTCCTCGTTCGTCTTCTTCGGCGGTAAGATTATACACCGCCATAAGGCCGAGGGTGGGAATAAATAAACAGCACCCTCAAATCCAATTATCATGTTAAGTTATACCAACTAAAAAAGTATATCACAATTTGCAACATCATCCAAGCTGTGAAAAACGTGTGACTTGTGATCCATAAATATATTTATTAACAAAAAATATGATCATATAGTTGTAAATTGTATATTTTCCAAATTTCCCTAAAATCCAAAAAATTGAAGAATAAAGTCTGCGAATTAGAATCATCAACAAAGTAAGATACTAAAACTCACTCACGATATGTAACATTGTCAAGTCGACAAATTTGATGTTTGAAACTAGTCCTCTCTTTTACTTTACAGGTTTTTAGATGTAGTGGTGTGCAGCACTGAAACCGACACAGTTGTCAATGGTAAAATTACTAAAATTTTCCGTTTTTTTAAGGAGAAACTTTACCAATTAGCATAGCAGCTACAGCTAGCATGCAAGCTAAACACTAACATTAGCACACATTTGCAATCCAGCTATTGTAATTAAAGTAATAATAAGGTTATGTTAATATTGTAATTGTAATTTATTGGTTTAAAAGGGGCAATGCATATGAATGAACATTCGCAGGCACTACATATGAATGAACATTTGCATGTAAACAGTACTGAATGGAGTTTTGAATGGACCATTACAAATCTACGTGAGATGCATTCAAACGCATTCGGACATTTCCAAATCTGTCAGAAATCCATGTATTCAGTTATTAATTACGTATGATCGATTATAGAATCACAAAATTATATACTTCTACCATCTGTTTAATTTAGCTGGCAACTTCAAATAAGGGAAGTACGGACTACTTTTTTCCCCCCACTGTAAATACGCTTTATTTCAAATGAGTGGATTCTTTTCTGATTAATTTTAAAAGTACTTGAAGTGACTTTTTCCCCTCATTGAAAAGAATCACGTAGCGGTATTTGTGAGGTATTTGAGGGTATACGCGCTTGCTTTCAGAACTGCGTCACCATGGAAACCAGTAGCAAAGCGTTGAAAGGTGAGAATGGGCTTGGAAATTTGCAGCGCCGCAAAAACATTCCCACGTGACGATTGCGTTCGCTCCCTCCCCCTTTGCTTCTTCTCCTCTTCCTCCTCCCTCCAGTCAGTGTGGCGCACAATAGCGTCGGAGTGTGCAGCACACACACACACACACGCACACACTCTCCCTTCCAGCTCGATCGAATACTTTTTGGCCACTTTTAACGCAGTGCTCGCAGGCTTCCGATGGGAATTAATTGCGTGCGCAAACTTTGCGTCGTTGACCAGAACGCCGTGCTTTGACTTTTCTAACTTTTTGTTCGGAGGAAATCTGTGGAGGCAAACATGCCGGAGAGAATCAGCATTTCGGATTTTGTGGTTCTGACCAATGAGGATCTGTCGTCACCGGCCACGTCCACCTTTCAGGCCAGAATGAGCGATTGTCGGAGCACAGTGTCCGCCGTGGAGGAGGTGAGTGAGGGCAAGCTTGACTGTTTACCTGCGCTCTGCTAACTCTTAACTTCCGCGCAATGCTCACCTTTAGACTGGCCTACTTTTTGCCTGCCTTAGTTTCCTCACAAACTACTCGAATGTGTCACACGGGGCTTTTCCAGTGTTCAAATGCACAAACAGTTCAAAGCAAGTTTCAAAGTGCATTTTGTGCTAAATATATGGTTTGTGAAGGTTAAATAACTTGTTAGGTCCGCAAAGCAAGGATAAAAGTATATATGGGACGTGAAATGGTTGTTCAACATAGGGCCCGGGGGCTATTTGGGGCCTGATTTTTAATTTAGAGTGGCCGCAACAAAGCGACAGGGGCTTGCTCATTTCTTACACTTTGATGTGCTTTTTTTTGCCAGAAACGAAGGCCAAAAGTATGGATGCATCCTATAAACCAGTGGTTCTCAAAGTGGGGTCCGTGAAATAATTTGGATGCTTTGAAACTGGTTTATTTGATTTATTTAACAGATTAAAGATTTGTGCCTTGTTTGAAAAGAAAAGAAAAGAAAAAGAAAAGAAATTGACCTGGTTCGTGTAATTTTCAAAGCTAAAAAGTAACAAGTATACTTGCTAAACTGAATATTGCTCAATAAAAAGGGCACTTATGTTTGCCTTTTTTTCGCAAACATTCATAAACTTTGGGTATTTTATGGTCAAATGAATTTGCGCTGTGTCGAGGAAAAATTAAAACATCTGCTTTGAGGCTTTTAACTTAACACTGGCGCTGCATTCACTGACTTATCACAATGTGGGAAATCTCAACTTCTCTAACTTAATCTGCAACACATACGTAACTTGCGTCTTTGAACTTGCATGCTGGAGGACATGTCGCAGTTATGTGTCCAAACTAATAAATACACATAATTTTTATGATGTCTATCATATCTGGAAGATGACTGGGTGAAGTTTTACCAATCAAATTCAAGTTATGATGCTTATCATGCCCTCCATGCCTATTTTTTGATCTTACAAGATGGCTCTCAAAATATGACGTCAAAAAAGACAAATACAAATACGCATTTTTTGATCAAAAACACAAAATTATGCTCATGCTAGTCAAACAAACTTGTTTTCTGTACCATTTAATAAGTTACAAGTGAGATAACGTTTGAAATTACTTTCAAAATATATCACATTATTTTACAGGATTTTTTTCAAAGTCTAGTGCGCCTCACAGTGGACTTTCTTGGAAGCGTGACACAGTTCGATGATACGGTATCACTAGTGCTTGCAGAGTTGACTCAAGTCCCCGCTGAAAATAATTAGACCTCAATCACAGTTTTCGCGTACTAAAGTACCTAAAGTTATTTATTACTTGAATACAGAAATCAGTTGTTTTTGTACTTAATCGTCTCAAATTATAGATTACTTTATTACTTAATTCATTTAGTACCAGCCATTTTTAAGACACACTTTGAACACTTGAAAAAAAAAACGTTAATATATAAATAAATGCCTGAGATTGAATTTCTGGACTCTGAAAAAAATGGATTACTGGATTTTTACTGTAATCAACAAGAAATTGTCATCATTGTTTATAAACAGCTGTGTTTGCTTTATTAAAAAACATCAAGAGAGGTCACGGCTGATTGAAAACACATTACTGTCTTTAATCTTGCCAGAACGCTTCATTTTATGGTAATTGAGAACACAACTAGTCAGTTTTTACAAAATGCCATTGAAGATGCTTCACCGTCTTTGATGTCGGGTTATAAAGAAGCGTAAATTGACTTTAATGTTCGCGAAAAAGAAATTGCTTGCATCATCGAAGCCTACGTTTAACTTTAATGTTTCAAATGATGTTATTATGTTTTTAGAAGGCCAATAAATTCAGTCTTGAGGGCTCGAATAGGCTGCAGATGATCTTTCCAGAATCTGCCTCTTTCCCTACATTGCAGTCCTAAAACAAGTGTTTCCAAAATGTGGCCCGAGGGCCATTTGTGGCCCGTCATTTTTTTTTAACATTTTTTTTAAATAAATTAAACCCATTTTTTAGTGTTGGTGGCACCTATTTTTTTTGTTTATTTTTATTTTTTTTTCTATAGACTGTATAGATTTCCTAAAGTTATTTGAATAAAGGTTTCCACCCGTTTTGGTTCTAAAAGTGGAGCGTAACTGTTCTGTGGATAATTGGCCATCCAAAAATCCTGAAAATTCTGTTTGCCTTTGCACTTTCTACAGAAAACTATTTAGTTGCAGTTGATCAAATTATTACAAAAACATAAGCAATATATAATTGTTTCTTTAATTGTTTATAGCAGGCTTTGTCAAATAGTGGGCGGGTCCCGCGAGGTCATGCTGGGCGGGGTGCGAATCACCCGAGGGAAAATGCTTTGTTTTTGCCACGTAAAGTATCTTTTTTTTTTTCAGGCTCTTCGATGCACTGTTTTTTTCAGTTTTAGATTAACCTGTAACCTGTATAAACGCTGTAAAAAGTAGTTCAAAGTTGATTTATAAAAAGGATTCAGTTTTAGCTGTACTTATACAATTTTTATAGATAATAAACTTAATTATACTTGACGCTTGAATTGGGGGGGGGGCACGAAAGATTTTCTCTTTGCAAAATATAATTGAGAAGCAGTCATTTCGTTTGTGTTTAATGAATTAAAGTGAAAGAATTTTACAGTGGTCCTTTCCGTTTGTCTGTCATAGAAACACAAAATAGATGGACATAAAATATGTATCCAACATTTTAGCTTTAAAAACAATTTTTCCCCTTTTGAGTTGTTTTTTGACCTTAAATTCTCTTCTCCCGAAGCTTCTCGGGCAAAGGAAGAGAGGAAAGGAGGCTGCTGTGATCTTTGCTTTAAAGCAAATAATCCACGCCGGTTCGTCCTTCCTGTCCTATCTTGTGCAAAACACGGGGTCAACTCTTGAGAGATTCTAGGACGTCATTGCAGTCCCGATGTGTCAGCAAGAACCTCACAGCAGATGTTATTAGAACCCATGAGTGATTCTTTGCTTTTTTTGTAAAGTTTATAGCAGTCAAAATAGAAGCAAGGGTACATAGTGTATGTTAAAGGCAGCATCTTTCATATAGTGGTTATATTTAATCTGGGACATTGGTTAACAGTGAGGGGGGGGGCGGGGGGGCGGGGGGGGGGGGGGTAACATGTGGACATGATTGTGGTTTGCGGGGTTAGGCAATTCCTTCCCCCGTCTCCCTCCCCCGTGTCCACTCTGCAGCTCGCTTACTAACCTTACTACACCATGACGACAGTTATCCGTTCTTATAAATATAACTCGCGACTAGCGTCGCTGTCATTTCCAGCAGCTGCTGTCAAAAAGATATGTTTGGATTATGTTGAAATAGAATAGTGTAAAGTACGTTTTCGGACCGACGTCAACGTGCCCACAACATGCGGATCGCTTAACAGTCGTTGATGAAATATTACACCCGCTTGTGCACACGCCCTAAGGAAAGCCTCTTTTGCACAGAGACCCTGCAAAATTTTGGGACAAATATGCCTTTTACGCACAACTGTGGCCCAAACATTAATTTTTTTCTTTAATTGAGGCCAATGCCATACAATTATTCCAATACATATTTTATCCACAGTGTGAATGAGGCTTAACTCTTTTCAGTGCTAAAGTAGCATATTTTACAGTATCTCTTTAATGCTAACCATTTTCAAGCGAATTCCTTTTGAAATGGTGAGACGAAAACAGAATATTTATCTAAAAAACCTCTGGCGCCTAAAGAGTTAAAAATGTGCACAAACAAACAAAAAAAATTGCCACCAGGGGGCTACATTTCCCACATGTTTGCATCACAAAAGCATCTTATTTTCTCACCCTAATATATTATTTACCAGTGTGAAATGTCATGGAGTTTCTCACCTGATTCCTAATATTTACGGAGCTAGCTGTCTATTGAGACCCAGTTTGAAAAATTTGAATAAATTTGGTTTAAAATGACTGAAAATGACGTATTATATTTAATACATTAAAAAAAAAAAAAAAAAAATATATATATATATATATATATATATATATATATATATATATATATATATATATATATATATATATATATATATATATATATACTGTATATATATATATATATATATATATATATATATATATATATGTATATATATATATATATATATGTATATATATATATATATATATATATATATATATATATATATATATATATATATATATATATATATATATATATATATAAACATGACTCACTTCATACTTAGTCACTTTTTAAGTTAAAAAAAAAAACAGTGCAAACAGGCATGCATTATTAATCCAAAACACAGCAGCATATGTGGAGGTGGGGAGTTTTGGGGAACAATACAACCCTGCAGGGGGCAGGTTTTGCAGCCATTGGGGCGCCTCCACATCTCATTATCCAGTTGCGCCGTAACAGAGGAAGGCTACGAATGGAACAAAGGCGTTGATAGGTAGGGTTGTGTTCGCTTCGATTGATTAATGCATGTATGCCCATCTGGTACCAAGCACGGTTCAGTTCCATTTTGCTCCTTTTAGCCACAATTTTTAATTGCGAGTAATAAAGGCAAAAGTATGCGGAAAAAAAAATCGAAATGAATAGGAATTTTTGATACCACTTTTTACCACTGATACCACTGCCAAATATCCGCCCGATATCGATACTTGGTATCGGTATACTGTAACTCCCCATGCATAGAAATGATCAAATAAACCGCTCACTTGACAGAATGCTGGATGTTTGGTTTATAAGAGGTGTTTACTACAGTTACTTATTTGTCGATTGTGTCTAGAATCACGGAAATACATCAAGGTTTTATTACCCAGCTTTGTTTTGAGCACACTTGAAAATTAAGCTTGACTCGTATGAGCTTTCCCCTCCACTTCCTGCGTGATGTGTCCTCCCACATGTTATTTTTCATGTTGCATCATAGAAATAACCAGACAGGCATGAATTCATCCAGAATGACAGGAAAATGACAGGAAGTGATGGCACACACAAACACGGGTTAGCGAGCGGCGTGTCTGCCCACGTGTCCTAATTAACACTCTACACTTTCTGGCCGCTGTGTTTCCCCTCTGCCGCAAAAGGTCCCGTCTTCACTCTCAACTTTAATCACTTTCCCATTCGCTGAGTCACATTTCACAGCATCCACTCAGCCTTTTAATTAGTGGACCCACGCATGAGGAGGTGAGGAAAGATGGGAGTGAACTTGACCAAAAGTGCGGCAGGGCGCTTAAACGCCACCACCCAAGTCTCTGTTAGGTCTGAATTTCGGCCTCATTAAAGCTGTTTTTACTTATATGTAGAGGCGGGGTAGCGCCTCGTGTCTGGATCAACTGAAAAGTCTGTGCGAAGTTGAGGAAACGTTTATGTGTGCAGTGTATAAATATAAATATAAATATATATATAAATATATATATATATATATATATATATATATATATATATATATATATATATATATATATATATATATATATATATATATATATATATATATATTAGAGATTGAGCTATATGGGTTTTTTTAGGACTGATACCGATCATTAGTAGTAGAGGAGGCTGATAAACAGATGAAAGTGTATGTGTGTGTGTGTATATATATATATATATATATATATATATATATATATATATATATATATTTTTTTTTTTTTTTTTTGGGGTGGCCCATTATTCACTTAGATCCACTCTCTCTCTCTCTCTCTCTCTCTCTCTCTCTCTCTCTCTATATATATATATATATATATATATATATATATATATATATATATATATATATATATATATATATATTAGAGATTGAGCTATATGGGTTTTTTTAGGACTGATACCGATCATTAGTAGTAGAGGAGGCTGATAAACAGACGAAAGTATATGTGTGTGTGTATATATATATATATATATATATATATATATATATATATATATATATATATATATATATTTTTTTTTTTTTTTTTTTGGGGTGGCCCATTATCCACTTAGATCCACTCCTGCACAGAACAGAAAAAAAACAATTCATATCAAAGTGAGAGCAGCCAGGGACCTGAAATTTCAACTCGGATGGTGAAAACACTTCAAAGTTCAAAATGCCACGATTACCTAGTTATCACACTACCACGAGAGTGCCATCTATTGGCTAAAATACTGCCAGAATAATATGGAAGAAAATGATCCAAAAATCATCAAAATAATTTTCTTATCTTATCTAACATTGTGGCCAGGAAATCATCATTTCTATCTGGACTTCCTAAATGTGTCGCTGATGGATCGCGATCTCATGTCCCGCCGTTGTGTTATTTTGACAGTCCTTGGAGATGGATCACATGACTCTTCAAAAGATGAAGAAGATGATCAAAGCCATTCACAACTCCGGAATCAGTAAGTGTGTCGCAATCAAAGTCGGCCGCCTCTTGCTATCGCCTTTAACGTCGTCACAACGTCACGCGCCGGCGAGACGTTGCTCACTTGTGTCATTTGTTGACGTTGCGCTTAGCTCTGCTGAGAGTGAAGCAGAATTTTTTTGGTGACATGAAATAGTCTGAGGAGCTCCGATTAGAAGGAGAGTCGGAGAAAAGGAAACGTTTGACGTCATTTTGTGAAATTGTGGCAGATTGCCAATGTCAACACCACCTAACAAAATGTTCTTTGTGGTGAACTTTGCCAGGTATATCGTCAACGTAATTACAGATTTGATATAAATTACGCAGATATTTTCAAAATGGGGTTGAACAAAGGGATGATTCATTCGTGAAAAAACTTTCTGAGAATGGGGTGGAATATTTTTTTGGGGTGCTTGTCTTTGCTATTCCAGTTTGTCGAGCCTGTGTCAAGGAAATCTCTGTATTGTTTCTCTGTTCTTTGCAGTGCTTTAACTCATTCAATCCCAAAGACGTATTTTTACGTTTTTTTTTCAAGTCAAGACATTCAATCCCACTTATAATATTTATATTAGAATTATTTTTGAGTGTCTGTCTAATAAATGGCTGATATTAAATCAATCAAGTAGTAATTGATTGCTTAAGTAACCTAAAGTAATACTTTAGTACCTGAAGATCTCAATTACTTTAGTACATTATTATCTAAAATAATCAGTTACTTTCGTACTTTAAATAATAAAGTACTTTACCTAACG
The DNA here is from genome assembly GCF_059441005.1 of Hippichthys cyanospilos. Classification (NCBI taxonomy): domain Eukaryota; kingdom Metazoa; phylum Chordata; class Actinopteri; order Syngnathiformes; family Syngnathidae; genus Hippichthys; species Hippichthys cyanospilos. The sequence continues at coordinate 5,734,365 of NC_142382.1, forward strand.
TAATCAATTACTATGTACCTTACTTAATAGATTACTGAAGTCCTTTATTATCTAAGGTAACCAGTTACTTTCGTATCATATGTATTCGATTACTTTAGTCTTTTATCACATAAAGTGGTCAATTATGTAAGTAGCTTATTTAACTAATTACAAAGTATAAAGTAAAGTATAAAGTATTCAACTACTTTCATACCTGAAGTCACACATTTCTTTGTTACGTTAGTATCTTAAGTAATCCATTACAATAGTACTCTAAATCATCTATTACTTTAGTACTTTATCTAATTTAATATATTACTTTTGTACCTTATGTAATACTTTTGTACCTTATGTAATAGATAACTGTACTTTAGTCTTTTAGCTTAGGTATTCAATCACTTTAGTATTATATGTAATAGATTACTTCAACTTTTATTATCAGATTGATCAATTATTAAGTATCTTATTTAATCAATGACTAAGTATAAGTAAACAATTATCAAGTAATCCACTACTTATTATTACCTGAAATAATCAATTACTATGGTACTTATTTCATTTAGTACAACCATTTTTAGACCCTCTTATAGCCAAATACAAAAAAAAAAGGAGAAAACAAAAATACAACGTGCCTTTGAATTGAATGTATGGACTCTTAAAAAAAACGTAAAAATACGTCTTTGGGATTGAATGAATTTCGTGGGAGGGGTAAAAAGTGCCTGTACTGTGCTTATTGCACTTTCGGCAGGTAAATCAGGCAGTGTGTAACAGCGTATCGTATTTTTATTACTGCGTACAAATGTGGGATGTCTGGATTACTGAAGTTGTTTTTATGAATATCACAAAGTACAACATATGCTGGAAGCTTCAGTATCTTCATTATTCTTGATTTACCATACACAGGTAAATCTAAAACTTAGTTTTCACACTTCCAGGAATTTGTTAAACCAAAAGTTGTAGAAGAGCATGAAAAATACCAAAAGTGGTTCATGAGGCTTCGTTTTCCAGTCGCTCCTTCCTGGGCCAAAATTGAATCTAGTAAATGAAAAGAGAAGAAAAAAAGAGTGTGTTGTTTTGAAGCTCCGATTTTTCCCTCTTGAATGTTTATGACATCATCTCTAATGAGCGACTTTTATGAATCCGCACTGTTGTAGACCTCGGTTTGGTCTCGCTATTTCGCAATCTGTTATTAATAACAAATCGACAATCCCGTGAATCTGATCTAAATTCACTGCTGCGTGTTATTTATGAAGGAAAATGTTCAAACGGCATATGATTCCATGGGCAGGAAATTTTTTTTTGCGTGTCATTGAAAAATATGTATCGGCTCCGAGGAAGTGCACGCCTGACATCCCTCTAAACTTCCCGTTCTGACCCAGAAGTGCGTGAGTCACAGATCTGCTGCCCAGAATTTAGGCAAGCGTACAGCATAAATTGTATGTGAAGGAGAGGGCTGATCGTAAGCGCCCGCCTTTCCCCCATTATGTTGTTGCGCTCTTTAATCACTCCCGATGGAAATCGTATATCAACGCTGTGAGTCACTTAGCCCCCCCCCGATGCCCCCCCATGTGACCTATAAGCCGCAAAAACAAGCGTGTATGCCATCTAGTTTTCCCTTCCCGGTCGCATAAACCTCAAAGAATTTGACTGCCGAGTTGATGTTGGAGTGTGTGTGAACAGATGAGCAATAAAAATAAGTTTTATTTACAAACAGTGTGGTAGTTTCACACATGTAGTCTGCGTTCAATCGTTACTCTTAACCACAATTAAGAAAAAACAGACATTTCATTTTCCCACGGATGAATGTTTGGGGTGAAAAAAAGACTTAAACAGAATGCTGTGAATACTTTGGATTTACGTTTTTAGTTGCAAAGTCTATTAAACATATGTTGATTCATGTTACAGTTACTTTGCTCTTAAATTGAAAACGTATCAGAGTTTTCTGTTACAAGGCACATTTAAAATCCTTTATTTTTATCAAACCTCCACAGCGTGCTAGTAAACTATGATTTCTATTCGTTCTTTATTTATGGTGCATATTTTTTATTAATTTTATCGTTCATCGTTGTTCATGTGTGTAAAAACAAAACAGAACATTGAAATCATTTTATTGTTGCGTCCACGCATTATCTCGCACTTGTCTTGTTTACAGCAACCCCCCATTATCGCAACAGTATATTATTTGATATACGATGAAGAAATGCATCTAAAAGTATGGTAATGTTGTCATTTTAATAACACACATCATGTGTTATAATTGGACTGGCATGATCTATTTCACCACTAAAATTAGGAGTAGACTTATTACCGCATTTTTTGTCAAATTCACCCAAATTGAGGAGAAAAAAAAAGGAGGGGGGCAATTCTTAGGACCACTTTTACTCGGAGGAATACGGTACATAAGATTTACCCGCAGAAATCCTGTTAAAATCTCACATACTCCCACAGGTGGTCGTACCCATTTAAGAATAACTCGTATTGAACATACAAATGTTGAAAATGGCTGTGCTTTGATCACAATACAACCGGAAAAAAAAAAAAATCTGTGTACATTGCCATCTTCAATGCTTGGTTGCAAGCGAATAGTTCTCCGATTAATCGGCCAACGGCTATGATGGGCCAATTTCCATGGAAAAGTATGTGATTGGCTTCATTTCCCAACCTCAAGTCGAAAATACTACTCACTTCCCACAAACTCCCCCAACTTTTGTAAATGTTCAAAGCCATCCCGACATTTTCTTTTTCAGCATGTCACATTTACTATCGGCATATTCACTTGTTTATTTCGTGCGTCAGCTCTTTATTGGCGAAATGTAGAAGGGGGATCATTGCAGAATGTGTTGTGGTCTGACGACAAAACAGTTGTAATTCAATAGGCTCTTGATTTTTTTTTGTTTTTAACGAGATGTTCGCATCTGTGTCACATTTAAGTGGCGGTCATTGTTTTTGTGCGGTTTTGTGTGTGTGAGTTTATGAGAAATGGGAACAAACTAATGAGGTAAAATTGGTTGTGCGGACGTCCAGTCCAAGCATATGCGATCTCACCTTAAGACAACGGCAAAATTGTCTTCAAATATGTTCTATGTTCCTCCATTTGCACTAATTTGGACGTTTGATACTAAACTTGTTGATTTTCAACAGGAAAACGTTCATATTTTGTCTCGTTAATTCGATAACCACATTTTTTCACTTGTCAACTGATAGTGACATCACTCATGTAACGGCCAATCACACCTCACCTGTTTTCTGGATTTGGTCATGTGACATTCACAAGCTAATCTGTGATTGGTCACTGGAGCCTTGAGCAACTGTGATGTCATTTTCAGCTTTATAAACACATTTTTTAACTGTATCAATTGTACGTGAAGAATAATTACTTTATCAAGTTAATTATAGACATTTTTTTCCCCATAAAATGGAAAAATAAATGAAAGTATCCTATCACAGTTCAACTTTGTTCTGAATCTGCCGATGTGACGTTTACAAGCTGAGCTATGATTGGACATTACCTGACCCTTGAAAGGATACGGCTGATAATGGCTATTTAAGTAAAGTATCCTTTCATGCAGAAAATTCCACCCATTTTGACCCATTTAGGGGGCGTCCATTTTGCCTTTGCTGTCCACTGAAGATGACATCACAGTTGCTCAGGGCTTACGCATTGACCAATCACGTCTCACCTGTTTTCTGAGTTTAATCACCTGAGCAATTGTGATGTCATTCACAGTCGACTGAAAATTTCAAAATGGCCGCCCCTGATATAGATAATAAATTACAGGTGAATTGTATCACAAGTCGGGCGGCTCGATGGCGCAGTGAATAGCACGTCCGCCTCACAGTTCAAAGGTCCCGGTTCAAATCCACCTGGCTCTGGCCTTCCTGTGTGGAGTTTGCATGTTCTCCCCGAGCCTGCGTGGGTTTTCTCCAGGCAATCCTCCCACTCCCCAAAAAAACATGCATGGCAGTTGAATTGGACATACTAAATTGTCCTTAGGTGTGATTGGGTGCATGATTGGTCGTTCGTCTCTGTGTGACCTGCGATTGGCTGGCAACCAGTTCAGGGTGTCCCCCAAAGCCAGCTGAGATAGGCGCCTGCGACCCCTGTGGAGATAAGCGGCTATAGAAAATGGATGGATGTATCATAAGTTATCGCTCCTGACTCAAAACAAAAAAAAAGGTCAAAATTGAGACCTTTTCCTCTCCTAACAGACTTTTTTGGAAAAATGATTCATCATTGCCTCATCCCGAGAAAAAACTTTCACTTTGTCCATCGCATCCACTTCCTTTCATTGAATCCAGACCGTTTTAATCCGCTCCCCTAACGGAACCCTCATGCCTTCTCGTAGCTCACATGGAAGCCAAGGAGCAGTACACGGATGTCCTGGAGAAACTGGGCAACAGCCACCTGAGCCAGGACAACAACGAGGTCTCCACGGGCTTCCTCAACCTGGCCGTGTTCACCCGAGAGGTCACGGCCCTGCTGAAGAACCTGGTGAGGAACGCGTCGAAGAAAACACAAGGGCTCCTAAATCCGACCCCAATAAAAACAAAGGAGGTTAGCCTGACGCTCGGGAGAAGAAATGAATCATTTTGATAACGCTTCGGCGGGAGAGCTGCAGGACGGACATTGGAAATGCTTGACGAACACGGTCATTGGTCCTCGCGTGCGTTTGTGTGCGAGACAGCTGCGCGGAGAAGTCTCCCACTGATAGTTTCTATGGAGATTTTAATTAAGAACAGACCTCCGTGGGTGATTCAAAACACACACCCACAGAGACACCATCGCGCACACTCCCTCGCAGAGGAAATGAATGGAAAGCTTTAAATGGCTTTTTGTTTGTTTCCGCGCATTCTTTTCTTCTGTCAACTTGCTTGGCTGAAGAATTCTGCAGAAAGACTCCCGGAAACGGTCCCGATTATCCACCGGGTTATATAACGGCGTTAAAATGCAAAATCTTGGCAATCGATTGAATTGTTTACTGTTTTAATTGCGTTTTTTTTTTGAGTGCCTGAAACCTTCTATGCATACTAAAATATTGATGAACTCATTCACTGCCGTTGACGGCTATAGACGTGCAAGATCCATTTTTTAGGATGGCAGTGAATGAGGTAATAATTCTACCGGTCACTATAGATCACTAGCATAAATAGAAGAATATAAATGCATCTTATTTTAGATAAGTAATAGTACCATTTCAAGGAAGGATATTTAACTAATTCATTGCCATTGGCTGTTATAGACATCAAAGATTAATTTTTGCTGGGTTGGAGGGATGGGCAATAAATTGAATTCATTTGATTAAATTGTCATTTTAAAAAATAATCTTTATTTTTTAAAATGACAAATCGAGGTTTTGTAGAAGTGGCAAGCTGCAGGATGATTTAACAGGCAAGTTTTCAAAATGTCCATACTATTTAATTCAGGAATTTAAGCAAGAATTTAAGTTTTGCACCAGCTATAAACCAGCTATAAACAGCTATTTTTTTTGCACAAGTTATGAATGCATTTTGATTAATATTGCATTTGTAGAATATATATTAAGCATGTAAATCCTCCATTTTTTTAAATCAATTTCTGGGGGTGGCCATTTTGCCACTTGCTTTTGACTGAAAATGACATCTCAGTTTCTCAGGTAACGACCAATCACGACTTACCTGTTTTCTGAGTTTAGTCATATGACATTCGCACACTAAGTTGTGATTGGTCATTGCCTGAGGAACTGTGATGTCATTTTTAGTCGCCAGCAACTGGCAAAATGGCTCGATTTTGCTGTTTTATTCATATTCCACAAACACAATATTATTCATAATACTGTGTTCAAACAAAAGTGGTTGCATCGAAGATATTTTTGATTACGGTCTTTTAAACATTTTAAAATCAATTTTCTCTGAGACTTTTAGTAACTTTGATTTTTTTTTTACAATTACATGTCTTTAAGGTCTGATCTTTATGTCTTTAAATGTTCTATATAAATAAAGCTATAACTTTCGAGTAGTTGGGACAAATTGAACATTTTATTCCCTCGAACGTTTTTGATTTGCGCTTTAAAAACATTTTGACGTTTATCGTTTCCACATTCCCCAGTAGATGAAGATTTTATTTCCACTTTTTATATTTCAGGGGCGAAATGCGACCGTTTTGTGAAATTCTGGAGCCTTTTGGAGCCTCTATGACCTCTTCTGAACCTCTTTGTAACCCACACGCAGTTGCAAACCTGATATATCATGCTTGTCTTGCGCTCTGACACATTCCAGGTGCAGAACCTCAACAACATCATGGCTTTCCCTTTGGAAAACGTGCTGAAATCGGAGCTGCGCGACAGCAGATTGGTGCGTGAAAAGTTCCCTTGATAGTCTCCAAACAAAAATTCAATCCTCTTGCGGTGAAATGAACCCTAATGGAACAAGAACACTTGACGAGGCTTCAGTGCGTTTCCTCCCAAATCAATGAGTGATTTTAATAACAAAAAAGGAGTCCGATTACACATTAACGCAGAAAAATATCCCCTCGATGAAGATACTCATTCGAAGATTTTTCTTTGACTGTTCTTTGACGCTTTATAAAAACACATGGAAATAGCAATTTTCCAAGCAAAAATAACCTGCTTATTGTTTGTATGAGTCACCATGGCAACAGACAAGCAAAAAAGTGACCTCATATGTAAGCTACTGCCACTGTGTATTATTCACAATGCGGATTTGAATGGCGGAAGCCGGTTTAGCCAGATAGCAGGTGACTTAAGTGTTAGCTGAGCTACAATGACATTTGTACATTTTTTTTTCATTAAAGCTGTGTATTCTCTTGTGTTTTCATCAGGAGTTAAAGAAACAGATGGAGAGGAGTTGGAAGGAGTACGACTTTAAAATGTAACTACTTTTATATAGTGTCTCCTTATTTCTGGACAGCTGATTTCCTTTTAGAAATTCATCATACTTAAGGTCTATTTTGTATAATCGATGTTTACTCTACACAAACTGACAATAAAATGCATGAATTAACAACACATTTAAATAAAACGTGCCGTTTTTCAGAACAAGACAGAACGTGTCCAGTAAAACTAACATTTGTATGCAGCTTTTTGTTTTATTTTATTTGTACATTTTTGCAATTTTTTTTTAAATAAGCAAAACCTAGGTCAAAATGACCCAATACTATTATTGCTTTTCCTGAGGAAGGAAATCACAAGATTTGTTAGGCGTTAACAAATTACACACACACTTTTTTTCTGAAACCCAGGATATGGCCCCAGGATTATAATACTAGTCAAAAGAAACAAATGTAATACACAGATATAAATGAAATATGTCTTTGCAAGTGGGTTTCCAATCAAAAAACTGATTTTTTGTCACTTTTGGATAAACGCAATTACCTATAGGTCATATTGCCCCCGGGTCATTATTGCTGTTCTTGAGAAATCAACATAAATCCCTGGTTACGTTGGATTTGGATTATACAAACTCCGCATATTTGGGTACTAAATATGTCCCGGGTCAAAATGACCCAGGGAGAAAATTGCAGTTCCTTGCAAACAAACACTGCACTTGCTAGCTTCATCGATAGTAAATAGGCTAAAGTAGTAGCTTAACGTGACGTAATTGCTAATGCTAATTTTTGTTCGCTCGGCGGTGACGCCTAGCATTGCTTGCTAGCAATAACATTGTGAAGTGTTGAAAATGAAGTATCTGTTTTGTTTAAACGCAGTCTGTTGAAATGTATTGGTTGAGTCTTTAGCTTTATCCTTGAGAACAGCAGAATAGCATTCAAGCACAATGATTTTTGTCCAAATGTCCCTTTCACCCTTCTGTCTTCAATTGACATGTTACTTACTCCTCCACATAAGAGCAAAACTGGAGAAAGAGCGCAAGGAGAAGAACAGGCAGCTCATAAAGACGGAGGGATCAGACGGATTGGAAGACATGGAGAGGGAGAGGCGGACCTTTCAGCTGCAGATGTGCGAGGTCAGTCGCCAGCACAAACAACACCTTGCACATACCTGAAGTGCTCTTTACCCATATCAACTTGGGTGGCCTTTTTTTTTCTTCTAAAAAGCTTACAAATGATGATTCCAACTTGTATTATCGGAAAAATATGCGGGGGGTGGTCCCCGGGGGGGGAGCGGGCCGGGTTCCAGTTGACTGCATTGTTGTGATCCATTCAAAAGAGAGCTTAGTTCTTTTATGATACCTAAATGCTGAGGGAATTCTTGCACAATGCACAGCTGGAGCTGAGTGTGTAATGTGCAGTTTGTTAGGAAGTTTGTCAGGAACAATGTGTCGAAAAAAAATCAAGGAAAATATTCAATAATATTGCAAAATTTATATATATATATAATCTTTTCCTTTAAATTTTGTATATTTTTAATTTTTTAAATCTTATTTTATTACTTTTTTATTCTTTATATAATATCATATACATATAAAAATATTTAAAAAAAAATCGTGACACATTTTTGGAAATATCAATCATCGTCTGTTTACTTTTTTTATTCAGCAAAACTTGACCACTTACTAACGTTTTTGTTACAGCTTAGTCCGCCATGTTTGTTTTGCTCTCGCAGGTGACATTTTCTTCGTTTTTATCCGAGATCTCGTTGTCATGAGATTTCGTCTGTTGGATCTCGTAAAAAAAAAAAAAAGGAAAAAGCAAAAACGAAATGCTTTGGAAGATCGAGAAGAGGAACAAATGTTTTGAAAAAGACGTTTTGAAACTGAGGGGACTTTTTTACCGAAATCACGGTTATAGCAGTGGTAGCGAAATGAAGAAGGTGATATTGGAGGCTACATGTAAGGTGTGTTGGGTCCTCGGAACTAGCAAAACAAAAAACCTGTAGGTGCTGCTAAACATTCATGACGGTTTCCTCTAAAAATGGGGTAAAGGGTGTGAACATTTTTACATCATATATTTTTCAATCATGTTTCAATATGTAAAAAACAAAACAAAAAAAAAAAAATAACACTATCTTTTTTTGTATACTTCTAGTACCTTTTGAAGATCCAGGAACTGAAGGTCCGTCAAGGACCAGAACTTCTCCAGAGCCTCATAAAATTTTTCCAGGCCCAACTCAGGTTAGACATTTTCCTGTTCACTTTCCATGTATCAGCGGGGTGTCACATACTGAAAGATGATGGGGGGTGGGGGTCCATCTCATTTTATGTTCTTCCTGGCCTGAAAAAGTGACATTTAAAACCATTTTTCTGCTGCTAACCATTTTGCCAATTGGAACCATACCAGCGGTTTGAAGCAGACTTCTTGAGCGTGTGATGTTATTTGGACTGAAGTGACACCATGACTCAGCCTTTCTACCCCCCCCCCCCCCCCCCCCCCTTCTGCTCTCAGTTTCTTTCAGGATGGGTTGAAAGCTGCAGAGAATCTTGCTCCCTTTGTGGAAAAACTGGCGTCCTCGGTTCACACGGTAATAAACAGTGGCTTTGTGCATGTCCTTTTTTTTTTTTTTTTTTTTTTTACTCTTTCATATGCTGAAGAAAGAAATGGATCGAGGATTTTTTTTATGTTGCCTAGCACAGCACTGTTGATGGTAACACAAGATCAAAGATGTTGGCAAATGCTACCAAATTTATAAAATATACATCAGTGTCATTTGTTTTGGACCTCCTTCCATTTTGTTTCAGTTTCACTGAATCTTTAATACAAGGTTATTATAGGTCACGTGCTTTCTAAATGAAGACTGAGACTGCATTTTTAACATTTACAAGACAAAAGACAAAAATATCCTTGAATTTCATCGCTGTAATTAATATCATTCATGTGCTTTTGAGGCTCATTGTTTTGCTCTGTGTCCATATAATCGTTTGAGAAAGGTATAATTTACTTCATTATTTTTTTTTAAATCTTACTCATCGTAAATGTACCAAATATCAAAATAAAAACAAATAAAAATGACCATGTTTTGTGACCATATTTTCAGTCTTTACCTGACTGATTAAAACTCAACTAAAATTTAACCATCTTTGAAAAAATATAAATTTGAATGAACCTGTGCTGGAAACTTGTTAACTTTAAATTTTACAAAACCAAAAATCAAAACAAATTCCAAACTAATTATTATTAAAAAAAAAAAATCCAGTTTAACCTGGGTTGTTTGTGGACATTCTGGAGAGTCTTACTTACATGAACAGGCACACCTCTTTTATTCATCAACACAACGAGAACACACTGAAAATAACAATTTCACTCCTGTGAAATTATGATTTCTTTTTGATTTTATTTATTCTTTATTTATATATTATTCTTTTTATTGTTCATATATAATTATGCACCAATAGGAGCAGCGCTTCCATTTTAATCGTATGCCTGTGTGCAATGACACTAAAGGAATTTAATTTTATTTTATTTAAAATCTGATAATCAGTCATTCATTTGAACACTTTAGAGTGCCATTGACGTGAAAGGACGTCAACGGTAACCCTTTTGAAAAGCGCCATTGACGTCAAATAACGTCAGCTATTTTTTTTAATGGGAAAGGTTTAGGGTAAAAAAAAATAAAAAAACAAAACAGTATGACAGTTAGAATTCCCAAAATGGGCTAGTATATTCTCTTGTTTTCAAAATGGCCGACATTTAAAGGTAAACTTTGTAAGGAGTGTTTGATCTCTTTTGGGATTATTTTGTAATATATTATTACAGTTTAAACTTTTCATTAAAGTGGGAGATTTTTAATGGGGGTCCGTCAAGCACTCATGGTTTTTCGAAGCGGTATTAAAGGCGTTCACATAATATGACATAAGTAAATACTGTACTGTAATATATAGCCAACTGTTTCCACTATTTATTTTTCAGAACAACCCAAAACGATTCCTCTGCAAGCTCAAGCAGAGAATGTTTTTGGAAGACATATTTCCTCCGCTAGCACACAGGGAAAATCAAAACTTCCGTCACACTTTCCCTCCAAATTCTCCCGACTTGTTCCACTCTGCTCAGACCTGCCCTAGCGCAAGAAAAAAACGTTAGAGGTTTTTCTGGTTTGGCACAGGCGGCAAATGCGCCTTCGCTCAGACTCGTCGCCGAACACCCAGATAACTAACTACGTGTCGGTTGTCAGCATGGGAATAACTGCTGATAACACTCAGTTGAACGTAATCGTTGGATGATTCACACTTTTGTTTTGAAGGCGTGACCTCTGAAGGGTGACGCCCTCCAGTTCAGAATCCGCCACGAAGCTCGAAAGTCTTGACAAATCACAAAAAAACGGGCTAATTGGCACCCCTCACAAAGGTTAATAATTACCGTATTTTCCGCACTATAAGGCGCACCAAGAAGCCTTAATTTGTTTTAAAAAGATGATGGTGCGCCTTATAATCAGGTGCGCCTTATATATGGATCAATATTGAGATTGGGATTCGTAGATTGGGAATGAACTGATAAAGTAAGCATTCTTTTGTGTGTTTACAGTTGAACAAGGTTGGTGAGTTATTATTCTATTGAGAGTTATTGTTATTACTTTGAGTATTACTATATTGTGATTGAAAAAGTTTTAAAATATGTCTATAATTGAGGGTGCGCCTTATAATGCGGTGCGCCTTATATATGGAAAAGTTTTACAATATGTCATTAATTGAGGGTGCGCCTTATAATCGGGTGCGCCTTATTGTGCGGAAAATGCGGTGCTCAAAGGATGGATAAATTATACTGGTCAAGACACATTTTGGTGCCAAGGAAATTTCAACTGTTTTAGGGTTGTTTTTTTTTTGATGAATCGTATATGATTTCTAATACGTTCAATTGTGCGCTAGGTTCGTCTAGACCAGGACGAGGAAGTCAAACAGCTCACTCAGCTAAGGGATTCGCTTCGTTTACTCCTCCAAGTGGACGGCAAAGAGGTATTGTAAATTTTCAAACGTAACAGCACAGTTTCGTGCGTAAATTCTTTTTTTTTTTTTATCAGTTTTTGCATCAAGATTCTTAAAATCACTTTAATTCTTTGTGGAAAATTGTACTCAATCGGCATCGGCAGTTTTAGAAGGGTCCGTACGTTTGACACCCCTGTTCTAATTGAAAAATTGTGTCTTGTCATTCAAAGTCAATCAATCAAATTTTATTGGTATAGCCCTAAATCACCGAAGTCTCAAAGGGCTTCACGGATGAAAAGAGGTCTTGTGGAGACTTCTTTCGAAAAAAAGAAGTCATTCAGAGACATCTTTTCGCTGTAAGGTACACAACAGCATCCCCCGTCAAAGCTCGCAGAAGGGGAAGGAAAAAACCCCAATTTGGGGAAAATCAGAAACCTTCAGAAGGGACCACAGGTGGGAGGAGCCACCTTCCAGGCCCACATTTTGAAGTGGATGTTGCATGTACCAAATACAGACAAATAGATACACATTTCAGATTACATTCTTGTTTGTACAGAGCATACAGCCGTGCGATTTGATGACTCTAAACTTTTATATCTCCCCATAATGTCTTGTTCATGATGAGAAGATTCCGAATTTGGTTTCTTGTGCCAGGAATACCTCAACAGGAAAAACTCAGGCAACGGCTACAGCATCCACCAACCGCAGGGCAACAAGCAGTACGGGACGGAGAAGTCGGGTTTCTTGCTCAAAAAGAGTGACGGGTGAGTGGAAGAACATCGCCGCGTATGATATTTAGCGCTTGTGGAGTGGATGCTAGAGCACAGTGATGAATGCGTGGAACGAGTAGTGATGATGGGGGAGGGTAAGGAGGGTCTCATACTGGTCCCCCTCCAGCTGGTTTCCATTATCCTGACATGAAGATTCAAACAGGGGGCCCCTCCTCTCAATTTTGGGAGGCTAAGTGGTTTCGTTGAGTGGACCCAGCTTTGGATACCAAAACATGAAAAACATACACAACAGAACAGGCTTTCCCATGTGAATGGGGCAGTTTCAACAATTTCAACGTGTGGTTCAAAAATGATCCTTATCGTCATCTTTTTCACCGACAGGATCAGAAAAGTGTGGCAGAAGAGGAAATGCGGAGTCAAATTTGGCTGCCTAACCATCTCTCACAGCACGGTAGGGTGTATGCCGATAAATACATCTTAACTCATTCAATGCCAGGGACGTATTTTGACGTTTTATTAAGAGACCGGACATTCAATCCCACATTAAGTGTCGATTTAATACTTAAATATCTGGGAATTAATGTCCTTCGTGTACTTAAGTATCAATTTAATACTTAGGTATCTGGGATTGAATGTCTGGACTCTTAAAAAAAACAAAACGTGAAAATACGCCCCTGGCATGAAATGAGTTAAACGCTATAATGTGTGTGTGTTTTCAGATCAATCGTCCACCAGCCAAGCTCAACCTCCTGACCTGTCAGGTGCGACCCAACCCGGAGGACCGTAAAGCCTTTGACCTGGTCACTCGTGAGTTTTGTCTTTAACCTTTGACCCTTGACTCTGACTTCCTTGGCATTCTTGAAAATGTCTCCATTTTCATGGATTTTCTTAAAAAAAAAAAGCTTAGCACGTTCTCTTGCAAAGTAGTGGTTGTAAAATAGATTGATAGTATATTATTGTTCATATTTTAGAATGTAACTCATTTTGCATTTCATTTTAAGTAAAAAATAGATCCCAAAGATTTATTTTTCCTTTTTTTTTTTAAGTGGCCAAACATTCAAGTACTCATTTATCTCTGTTTCAAATTTTAACTCATAAATTATTTATAATTTATAAATATAATATATATAATATATAATATATAATATATAATATATAATATATAATATATAATATATAATATATAATATATAATATATAATATATAATATATAATTTATTTATAAAATCTTATTTCACCAGCCATTTTTCGAGCATCCTTTAGCCAAAAAAACATTAAATATAAAGAATAAAAAAATATAAAGAATAAAATAAAATAAAAAAATTAAAAATATAAAAAATATAAAAATATACAAAATTTAAAGGAAAAGATTATATATATATATATATATATATATATATATATATATATATATATATATATATATATATATATATATATATCTGTACTTTTACCCAAACACATAAAAATGTCTTCATATTTTAATACATTAATATTATTTATAATATCCATTAATATATTATATATTATTGATTAATAATGTTATTAATCAATTAATTAATAATGTAGAATGTCATTCCAAGCCAGCAGCCTCTTTGTACTGAATATAAATCTGAAATGTCACAGTAGTTACTTTCACTTTCACTTCTCATCAGGATTCAACTGAGCTTTTTCAGTGAAACTGTCTAACCGTCAGAATCAACGGCTCTTTCATTAGCAGTGCTCCTTGTTTCCAACAGATAACCGGACATACCATTTCCAGACAGAAGACGAGCAAGAATGCGTGATGTAAGAATTTGATTTTGTTTTTGCATTGGTCCTCCTTATCTTTTGGCCACTATGCTGCAGGTCACTGCATGTCACGCTCTGTTAATGTTCGGCTTAGATACGCTCTCAAAAATCGAGGCTAGTGAAAAAACAACAGGGAAATGAAAGTGACCACTTACAGTCGACTTTTACGATATAATAAGGCAGATTTGGGGGGGGTGTTAAATCTCTTTAGACGATATGGGACTGCTGTAAAATGCACCTGGAGTGTCATCATCTCTCTACAACAATGGCGGGAAACTAGCGGACATTGAAATGGAAAAGAAAGCGCTAATAATAGATCACTTTTTTTTCTTTTTAGTCCAGATGGTCTTGGGTGGGAATTCCCTTGCGCTGACTGACAATGCTAGAAAGCATTTTTTTTCTTTCAAATTGAAATGGAGAAAAGTGCTTGATGGACAATGTGTAACTTAATATTTTTTTCTTTTTCATAATTATTTCTACAGTAAATATATAAATGACGTTATTCATATGTTGGTCAGCTGGGTGTCGGTGCTGCAGAACAGCAAAGAGGAGGCCCTGAACACAGCGCTGGGAGGGGACCAGCTCCACCTCCAGGATAGCGGCCTGCAGGAGCTTTCCAGAGCTATCATTGCAGAACTTCGACACATGCCCGGCAACGAGGCCTGCGCTGACTGCGGCGCGCCAGGTCACAAGACTTACGTTTCAATTACTGTCTGTTTTGTTTTTTCATGCAGTAAAATCAAAAGTAAAATGTATACTGAAACCTTATTTTTCACATATATATATATATATATATATATATATATATATATATATATATATATATATATATATATATATATATATATGACAAAACTTTTTGTAGGGGTGTGCTAAAAAGTTGTTTCTAATAAGAATAGGGATTCTCCTTTACTACAAATTAAATCAATTTAAAATGTCACCATATGGATATTGAAAAAAAAAAGAAACCGATACACATCCTAACCAATTCTGTGTTTTTTATGGGTTTTTTTTTCTGGAAAGTCATACATGGCAGCACGGCACACAATAAGAAACTTTAGTACTTTAGCACTTAAAGCTTTACTACCTAAAGACATTGCTTTATTACGTTAGTTTGAAAGTACTATAGTACTTAAGTACTCCTGATAATTGATTCATTTAGTACTCACAATCACCCAAAGGAAACAATTGTGGACATTTTTTTGAGCCTCTTTTAGCCAAACATTTGAAAATGACAATGAAATTAAAAACAGTAAACAACTGCTACTTATATCTGTGATTGCATTTGATCATAGATCCAACATGGCTGTCCACCAATCTCGGCATCTTGACGTGCATCGAATGCTCGGGGATCCACAGAGAACTGGGTGTCCATTACTCCAGGATCCAGTCACTTACCCTTGATCTGCTGAGCACCTCTGAATTACTGGTACCTATCTGATTCTCTATACTGTAAATTGATGATATACAATATTCAAAGTAGGCCCATTATGAGTGCTCTGTTTCGTACTCAAGATGGCCTGGATCATGGACTATGACTGTCAAACAATTACTGCTTCGAACATGAAATGATTTCAAAAATAAAATCTCATGTGACTTCATGGTAACCACCACAATAGAAATAAACCGAAAGACTTGATCCATAGTCAGAAACACTGTGCGGGTTCTTATGCATGCAAAATATACAGTACGTGTCATATAAATGTTCTCGCCATGCATTATGAAAATAAACACCGCAGTCCAAAAATTTCACACCGTGATGATTATGCCATTACTTTTCTCACATATAATTACATGTAATTGCTATCTGTTTCAACATATCTTGGAAAATTAAACCAGCTCCTCTAGCCACAATAGAAATAAACTAGAAATAACCTACAGTCAAAAAAAAGTCCATGGCGTGCGCTGTCATGCACAAGCCGATTATGAGTGATCCCCTTTTAAATTACTGTATTTATCTTAACTACTACCTTGCATCATATTCAACATTCTCATCAAATCAATTCTATTTATGGAACACTTTAAAACAAGATGAAACAAAGTGTACTTAATTTATACACACACACATGCATATATATTCACAATTTTTAATTCCACAATTAATTGCGTTATACTGTATATTGCATTTTTCAACAGTTATTTTCGACAAAACCTGTTACACAAATTTACTTGAGTGAAATCTTGGAATTAATGTCAAATCACCTAATTAGAAAATCACAATAGCGTTCATTGATCCTTTAGTATTAATACAATACAAAGTATAATACAAAGTATACACAGTGATCCCTTGTTAATTTGCGCTTCCCCTATTGTGCCCTTAGTGCATCACTGCTTTTTTTTTTGTCATTAAAAAAAAAGCTATATTGTGGAGAGACTCACTGTGAAGGTTCCCTGCATGTCAGACAGACAAGTTAACCATAAATGCACTTGCCACAGGCACTCCTCGGACGTCAAACTACTGCAGTACACAAATGTTTTTAAATCTAAAGTTAATAAACATCATACAGTAACTGTACTGTTGTCCCTTCCCGTTCCCATCCCGTTGGCTTTAGTCTCACAGAGAGCCACGGTTATATTAGCGGTAAACAGGTGTCTTGTAGGAGTGCCCGTCTCCCTCATGAAACAAGTAGAAAAACAAATTTTGTATCATTCATGATGACCGCCTCTTTCACAATAGAAATCTACAGACTAAAATAAAAAAAAAAACAAGTTTTTTGAGTTTTTGTGTGTGCTTATGTGACAGCTGGCCGTCAGTATTGGCAACACACGTTTCAATGACATCATGGAGGCGGGTCTTCCAAATGACGCCGTCAAACCTTTGCCACAGAGTGACATGTGAGTCCCTTTACTATTAAAAAAAAAAACAAAAAACGACCAAATCTCAAATCTAATCCTAACGTGTCCTTCCAGGAATGCGAGAAAGGAGTACATTGTGGCGAAATACGCCGAGCGCCGCTATGTCCTGCGCAGGGAAACGACGGAACCCGGCCAGTTGTACGACGCCGTAAAGAGTCGGGACATGATGTCGTTGCTGCAACTCTTCGCCGAGGGGGCGGACCTCGCCAAACCGCTTTCGGTGACTGACGGACAGGTGAGGGCCTTTGACATGTAACATCATGTGAGAGGTGTGCAACATCAGATGAGAAGTCCCGAAATATCGAGAGTGATTATCAACTTATTTGATAATCGATTATTACCGAGCAATCCATACATTGCTGCAGTTCCACAAATGTTCCAATTTACAATAAAATTCTGTTTTTAAAGCTTCAAATTAGTTTCAAATTAGGGTTTGGGTTAGGGTTTCAAACCAAGGTTTTCCTATAAGTTGAAAGGTTTAGGGTTTTAAATAAGGTTGAAAAATTTGAGTAGAAAATATTAGTAACTTATTGTCCCTACTTGACCCCAGTAGAAGCGGATTTTACATCCAAGATCAATATGTTTCTTGGAAGCCCTCCTAACATGTTTAACATCTCATGAAGGGTCTGAAAGAAACTCCTCTACACTTGGCCGTTCGTATGGAAGAAAGAAGCTCGCTGGCCATCGTGGACTTCCTGTGCCAGAACAGGTTAGATGTAAACACTGCTAGCAGACACAATACAGTTTTATATTTTATCCATTTATACAAAAACAATCTAGAAACCAGCAATATCCTCACTAACGTTTCCCCAAACCCTTAAGTAAGGAAACAATGCCATCTATTGGCCAAGACACGGAAGTGCACTGGGTGGTGTGTACAAAAAACACAAGTAGTAAATCAAAGAAAAGAAGACGAAAAAACATACCTGCAGAAGACGAGTTGTATTCGTGACGTTCCTGTACATATCTGCTTCCTAAATATACAAAATATTCAAATCTACAACACAAAATAACTGCTTTATCAATGCCGCCGCACAACAGAAGAAAAGGAGAATTTGCGCTGAAACACTAGCAGAAAGAGCAGATATAACAGGAAGTGTAAAAAAAATTGACTCACACTAAAATACACACTAAATACACACTAACATAAATCAACATAAAACTATTTAAATCAAATATATAAGTCGTGAGAAAAAAAAACGCATTTTACATCCAATAGGAATTTAAAATTTAACAGAAATTTTATTTTTGTCATGTAAAAACTGCACCGGACTATAAATCGCAGGTTGTAACCTCAGATATTTATAGAAATGTAGTTCATGGAGTTTTTTTTTTAAAAAAAGTTTTTATTTAAAACATTTTTTAACACACACTGAGCATGCCTGAATACTTAGAGATAAACCCAGCACCGACTTTTTTTCAACATAAAACCTACACTCAAGATTATTAGAATGCTGCACCAACACAAGGGTAGCATGCCCGATTGTGTTTACTATTGGAGAGTGCTCCCTGCTGGTGATTAAAATAGCAGTTCAAATTTAACGCTTCAATATTGTGTTCTTCCGTCTACCTTTGATGGGAGATTGCCCCCTGGTGGCTAGTAAATAAACTGCAGATAAGCCGCATGGTTTAAAACGTGAGAAACAAGTAGCTACTTATAGTTCAACATGTTGAACTTCATTCAATTTGCTGCCTGCTGTTAGGCGATATTCTCAAAGTATTTGGATTGAAATTGTTGTTTTTATCCGCCAGCAACTGCTTGGAGAAGAGGACAGCGGAAGGCAACACGGCTCTGCACTACAGCGTCCTCCATCACAAGCCCGAATCGCTCAAGTTGCTGCTAAAAGCCAAAGCCACCCTTCACATAGGTACCACGAAATCAACGTCGCCATACGTGAACGTGTGACTTATCGCGACGGAATTCTTGTTTTTAGTGAACTCTGCGGGAGAGACCGCCCTTGATATCGCCAGGAGGCTGCAACACACGCAATGTGTTGAACTGGTGAGACCTTGAAACCCTAATAATCTTCAGCCCCTTTTTTTTAAACCATTGCCTGTCTTGAAACTCCCAATTTTAAATACATAAAACTTGAAATCTTAATTTGAATCTGTGAACCTCCTTGTTAGAAAAGGCTAGCTTTAACCAATCTTTCACCCATAACAAAGCTTCAAACCCTAACTTGATACCCTAATTTGAAGTCTAAACTTCTACCAGTAATATTAACTCTAATTGGAAACTATAATCTTCTTTTTAAACCATACTTTGAAAACATAGCCCTAGCTCATGTAAAACCCTATTTTGAAACCTTAATTTGCACTTGAAATACTAACTGTAATTTCAAACCATAATTTGACAATCTCTTATTTAAAACCCTAACGAAGGTTTAAAATTTGAAACCGTAGTCCTCATCTGAAACCAATTTGCAACCCTGACCACTGTAAAACCCAGTTTTGAAACCTTAATTCTAGCTATAAATACTAAAACTGTAATTTGAAAACCTTACCCTTGTTTGAAACCCTAATTTGACACCCTGACTAGTGTGTAGAACCCTATTTTGGAACCGTAACTTTTGTTATAAATATGAAGAGGAATTTTAAACCCTAATTTAAAACTAATATTTGAAACCCTAATCTAGGTTTACAAGTACACCCTAATTTCACACTATAATCCTTGTTTTAAATCTTTATTTGAAACCCTAACACTAATCACTTAAATACTAATCAGTTATAAACGACAAATTGAAAACCTTACCCTTGTTTGAAACCCCAATTTGACACCCTGATCAGTGCGCAAAACCCTATTTTGCAACCTTAATTCAAATACAATAGCTGATAACGAAAACAAGAATTTTGATTTGAACGTGTGTGTGTGTGTGTGTGTGTGTGTGTGTGTGTGTGTGTGTGTGTGTGTGTGTGTGTGTGTGTGTGTGTAGCTGGAGCTGGCCCAAAACGGCAAATTCAACTCTCAGATTCACGTGGAGTTCATGTGGGACACCCAAGCTCAGGAGATCTACGACAGCGAGGACGACCTGGACGAAAGGGTAAACATCTCGTCGCGTAACGTTGATACACGGGTTATTTAACCTTCTGCCATTTTGATAACGTTATTTCTTGCAGGTGAGTCCCATCCCTAAGAACCGCTCTCCGGTGTCATCAAATGGAGGCGTGGGAGCCCGTTTTAGTGTGGTGAGCAGCGCCGGCGGGAACCCGGGCAGCAGACCTTGTCAGACCTACGAGAACTTGGAGTTCCTCTACAGAAATTCCTTGGTCAACGGCGCCCCCTCTGGCGTATCCATGCCACCGCCGTTGCCTGCTAAATCCACCCCCAAAGGTAAAAACAATGTTGTCAAAGTAACCAATACTTAAGTATCTGGCACTTATAAAAAACGTGAAAATACGTCCCTGGCATTGAATGAGTTAAATTGACACCCTACGAATCCTTATTTTGAAACCCAAACTTTCAAAACAGTTGGGAATTTACCAATGTTTGAAAACCTAATCCCAACTGGACACGCAAAGCTTGATTTGAAATTCTGAGCATGGCTTCAAACATAACTTTAAAACCCAAATCTTGATTTAAAAACCCTTCAAGCATCATTTTGAATGCTAGCAACTTTTGTATCTCACGTTAGCTTGCACACGCGTACCTAATGAAGTGTCCATCGATCTTACTCGGACAAGTCATCTTGTCAGGTCGCTCGGACCCTCAATTGTCAGTCACGACGCCGGAGGTGAACCCCCAAGCTCCCCGCCGTGCCTCCAACCCATCGGCCAGCCCCCCCGCTACCCAAACGCAAGCCCGACAGAGCCCCCCTTCGCCCGCCATGGAAAATCAAGCCCCCGCTGCCAAAACCACCAAGGGAAGCGTTCTGAGGTCTCATCGACATTCCGGAGAAGTTCAAACCGGCGGCGCCTCTGCTTCTCAAATCGCGGCCTCCTCCTCCCAGAACCACATTGGGCCCGTCAGGTCAATACGAGTTCCTGCTTCTCGCTTTTGCTTTGTTGTTCTCTGTTTGGGATTGACGTAAAACCTCTCTCCAGTTCCGAGAAGACCACATCTTATCGTCGCACCAGCAGCGGAGGAGGCAAGTGCGCCGTCTTGTCTCCGACAAGAGACCAGGAGGAGCAGTATTGTACCCTTGGAGGAAATTGCGCCGGACTCGGCCCGGTTCCCACCGCCGTTGCCCCGTCTTCCTCACCCGGCGTCACACCCGCCCTGCGACCACGCCGGAATGCAATGGTACCCCAAAACGGCCCCTTGAAGAAACCTTCTCGCACTACTCCGGATATGATATTTACGGGTGAAATTTATCCTATTTCATCATCAGGTTTCAGGTAACAGGCACCATCAGAAGCGGGTCAAAGCATTGGTGGATGGCAAAACCAGCAATTCGGAGCAATTGACCTTTTTCAAAGATGAGATCATTGTGGTCACGGTCTCTACTGACCCCCACTGGTGGGTAAGTGCAAAGACCGCCTCTTTCACCCACAAAGTTTGGTTTCTGTATGACGTACGCTGACAAAAAAAAAACGCTGACGAAAAAAATACATATAAACATCTAGAAGTATATACATATATATATATGTATGTGTGTATGTAGGTAATATATATGTATGTTTATATGTACATTCGTATAAATGTGTATATATGTATGTATGTGATGTATATGATACACTATGAATTTACGTATGCATTTGATATATATGTATATTATAAACATATTTATGTATTCATATATGATATACAATATATGTATTTACGTATAAAAATGTATATATATATATATATATATATATATATATATATATATATATATATATATATATATATATATATATATATATATGTAGGTAATATATATGTATGTTTATATGTACATTCGTATAAATGTGTATATATGTATGTATGTGATGTATATGATACACTATGAATTTACGTATGCATTTGATATATATGTATATTATAAACATATTTATGTATTCATATATGATATACAATATATGTATTTACGTATAAAAATGTATATATATATATATATATATATATATATATATATATATATATATATATATATATATATATATATATATGTATACATGTGATAAAATGGATACATACATGTATTTACACATATGTATATGATTATGTATATTATATACATATATATGCATATATGTATACATGTATCTGTATGTAATATGATATATGAACATACACATATGCATATATTGTATGTAATGTATGTATATGATACTTTATACTGTATATATATATATATATATATATATATATATATATATATATATATATATATATATATATATATATATATATATAAACTGGAATCCATTCAATGACATTTCCTTTTTTTTTATATGTTTTTTCCTCTTCCTGTTCCTTTTTCTTTTCTTTTTTGCATAGTATGTAGCTTGGTATGCACGAACTATTACAACTTAAATATTTAGAGCAATATTTTGAATGCCTTTTTTTTTCTACTTTAACAGGTGGGTTACATAGAAGGGGACTCGTCCAGGAGCGGGACTTTCCCTGTCAACTATGTCCAGAAAGTGGCAGATTAAACATCCCCCAATGACAAACTGAACCAGCATCGATGCTCTTTGGCATTTTTTTTTTTTTTGTTACACTTTTAGCGACCATTTGGACTTTTATGCTTTTTTTTCCAACACGGATTTACTCAAACTGGAACACGCTGTGTGAATTCAGGACACTCAAAGTAATGTGCCCACAAGGAAGATAAAACCTTTAAAAGTCTTCACCTTTTTCCTTTTTTTTAACAAATATTTTTCTTAGCAGGTACGGTGAGGTGAGTCAATCGCTTTTAAAAATGCACTTTAAACTCCCTTGGACTAATTGCTTGGAAATGACGCGATTCATGACTCAAAAGGCCAGCTGCTGTGATGGACTTAAACAGGAAAATGGTTTTGTGCAAAGAACTTTTGTAAGTTTCCAAAATCAGGGTTTAGTGAAGAACTGTTAGGCTGGATTTACACTTTAGCTCAACCGATTCCAATTTGGATTCTATTTGTTTTTGCTGTTATAAGAACATTATAAAGAAATATTTTAGGTTCACTTCCCCTTTAAAAAGAAGTCTGATAATGTGTCATTGCAATTAAAAAAATGTCTTCTTGCTTTAATGGCTTATTTTCTAAATTTTCTATTTGAGAGCAAAAATAAAACCAAATGTTGCGTGTTATTTCAGCCATGCAGTGTAAATCCAGCCTCAGGGATGCTTGCTGAGCGATTTGTGAACGTAGTTACTTAAAGTGTGTCTGCATCACAGACACACAGTTGCACTTATTGTATATATTGTAACTAGATTGTGGTATTTAGGAATTTTTTACATACTGACATATTACTAAAGGACTTGTAACTCATGTCCTGGGGATTACCGTAATTGATAATTGATGTATATACTTGTCTAAAAAAATACCCAGTGATGTCTATGTGTGTATAAATATGTCTTCCATCGCCAGCGATTTGTGCAATTATTGTTCAACATCAATACAAAGTCCAACTATTTTCAGACCCTCCTTTAGCCCAAAAAATACTCTTAAAAAAAATAAGACATATAGATATGTTTTTGGTATTGATTGAGGAAAAAGAACCACTGTTTAATATTCATGAGTCAAATTATGAGAAACTGCAGAATATAATACGCTCGGTGTTGTCATTTATTCTTGTAAAGATGCGATTTCTGAAAACTGGTGTATCTAATATCGCGGCCGGTGAGCGTGCAGCGCAAGTCGCCCGTCGTCACATATCAGACGTAAGTGGAGCAGAAGCGCATAAAGAACAAAGCTGCTAAGTGCTTCTTTTCGCTCGATACAAGCACAAATTCAATTATTCAGTGCGGACGGCGCTGGCATTCAAAACACATTCTGCTGGGTGCTGATTCTTCACAAGATAAAAATAACATATATATATATATATATATATATATATATATATATATATATATATATATATATATATATATATATATATATATATATATATATATATGTCTTGTATAGCTGAAAATTGACGTTTATAGTCGTCAATGAATGAATGAAGCACATACATCTATTTGTTTTCTACCACTTCCAGGGGTCCAGGGGCAAAGCAACATGGTGGCTCCCCCATGTCACTCTTTGGGAATCTGCTGAAGCTCTAGGAAAGGAAATTGTGTCTATCAAGCGTCCATTTTTATAACATAAATTGAAAGGACATGTACCTCAAAATTGCCTTATTCTTTGCCATTGACGACTATAAACGTGATATGATAACTTCCATGATTATACTGTCTGTAAACTGAGACTGTACTGTATGTCCAAATTTAGTCCTAATGGTTACTTGGCTTCTTATTCCGAAAAATGGGACAAAGTCTGGCAAATCCTCTGTTTTTATGCAATTTGACAACTGCAGTTGCCTGGTTAATATTCCCATCAAGCTTCTGTATCCTCTATTCCAAGCACGCCGATCTCTTGGCAGCTGCAGCCCGGTGTCCAGCGCCACGGCATTCCAACCTGTCACTTATGTAACAAGCTTGAATAATAACTACAGCCCCCCATCCCCAAGCTAAGCCTTGTATGGATTTATGGCGCTAATGTGTGCGCAACACACCGCTGGATATCGTGCTAATCCGCGAAAAGCAAGAATGAATAACTCTTTATTTACCTTATTCAGTACCAGCCTATTTTAGACCCTCCTCAAGCCCAACACACACACAAAGATAGATAGATAGATAGATAGATAGATAGATAGATAGATAGATAGATAGATAGATAGATAGATAGATAGATAGATAGATAGATAGATAGATAGAATGTATGAAAATAAAATTTAAAAAGTGTCTATGGGAGTGAATGAATACATTATTAGCATGTCTGCTTAACCCTTTTCCAGTATTTTGTCCAATCTTTTGATGTTTACATCAAAGGAAGCATTGAAAGAAGGAATTGGGAGCTGAAATTTCACCCAGATGGCGACAACATATATAATTTCAATTTGGCACAACCGCTTCATTCTCACACTACCAGGAGTGTGCCATCCCATTGGCCAAAATACAAAAAATGTGGAAGAATTTGTGGAAAAATAGACACAATACTGCAAAAGGGGTAAAATTCATTGTGGTGAAAATTGAAAATGGAAAAAAAAGTTCCCTTATGTGCATTTGGGATGTTCCCTTAATGCAGTGCTTCTCAATTATATTTTCCTTAGCCCCCCTTGAAAAGAAAAAAAACTTTTTGCACTCCCCACACTCAACGCGTTGACTCTAAATAAGATTATTAACTTTAAAAATGACATAAGTATACCTAGACCTCTTTTCTTTTTAACATTAACAAAAGAAAAAAAAATTAAAATCAACTTCTAATTATCTTTTACAACATTTATATGTGTTGCAGCCTAGTCTAAAACTGAAAAAATCGCCAAAATGCATAAAAATGCATGAAACTTAAAAAAAAAAGGAGGGGAAAGAAAATTTTGATTTTATTGCAGTTACACTTCACATGACAAAAAAGTCTTTTCCCTGGGGTCATCCGCGCCCCCAGGGGGCCCCGCCTTACTATGTGAGAAGCATTGCCCTCAATAAATGCATCAAGTGAGCAACCATAAAAAAAATCATCTTAATGTAACTCCATAAATCCCAGCATACAATAATGTGTGTACTCCCATTAAAGTTATCTAACTTGTATTTTTAATTCATTTAACCTCAAAGATCACATAACACCCCCGTGACTTCTAATGAAATGCAAAGTGATGCATTAAAAAAATAAATCCAGCATTAAAATCTGCTAGTAAATCCAAACAATTAAGAATTCACAGAAAAACAGCTTGGAATCTTATGTAACATTTTTAATCATTAAGCCAGTTTAATCCTAACGACGTTTTCCTTTTAGTCTTGTACATTGCAGCGCTGAGCTCAAATTGTCAGAGGATTCGACTCCAAAAGCGAAAGTAAGCAGGAAATGTAACAACATTCAATCTTTGCACTGTGCGGTAAGAAAGCTCGTTTCCAAAAGTCGTAAAGTTTGATAACTTTAAGAAAGCATTAAGGCGGTAAATTTGAAAATGAACACAAAACGTACAATCACCGCGAGGGTTGCAGCAAAACATTCCATCATTTACAGCAAATTGTGACAAAGGAAATCGCCGCTTATTATAACGAAGCTTAAAGGTGTACCGATCACATTGGAATACAAAATATGACTCCAGTACATTCACAAATGAAAATAAATCAATACATTTGCACCTGCGTTTGCCCCAAATTTGCCAGGAGCGGAGCTGAACAATTAATCGAATTGAAATCGACGTTCCGACGTAGTGGAATGCAATCGTCAAATCACAAAATTTGCTTTTATTTTGAAAGGTTCGAAACAAAACTAAACCGATGTCGAAGTCACTGAGGAGGCGTGGCTTAATTTTTAATGATTATTTTTGATGAAATTCACTGTTTTGGAGCATTAAATACAAAATAAAACTGAAAATGAAAATGCAGGCTCCTGGCAAAAACCAAAAAAAAAAAAAAAAACAAGCAGATTTTTCGGTACAGTGTTCAGGTTTTTGATACAGTGTTTCTCTATGTACAACGAAAAAAAAAGCACAAAACACGAAAATCAAAAATATCAGCAAATGGTTTCATTCTAGTGTTCTCTACCCAAATATGTATATCGTCATTTATTTAGTTATACTACAACCCAACCGATGTTTTTTTTAAATTCTTTGAAGCAAAAAAATATATATAGTACATAAAGGTAAAGATAATTGGCAAATATTGACTGATTATTTTTGGCTGGTCTGTGGAAGCCATAATCAGATGATTTATTTAGCTTAGCTATCATTTATAATATTTTTTTTGTTTAGGTTTATAGTTTGCTTCATGAAACATGAAAATTTTACGTGAAAGTCGAAGATGTTTTTGCATGATTGTTGCAATCTGATATATGACATGCTGACTTTTAACGAATCATAATATATTAGATTAAAAAACTATCTTTCATTTTTATTTATAGTTCATTTGCAATTAAATGTAACCCAAACATATAGTTTTTACTGTCACACAGATTATTGCTTGTGTCTTAAAAAAAAAAATCACATATTAGATTGTAATTTTGTTCTGTCAAAATTGTTCAGCCCTAGTCAGGAGTGCATTTTGATTTTTTTTCCTCACTATTTATTTTTCTTATTTGTTAGCATGAGTATAAATATGTTCACTCCAAACTACTACCAATTAATTGTTTTATTTAACTTACATTTTAAGTAAGATTTATTAATGAATACATGAAATTGCGATTACGTGAAAATGTAAAAAAAAAAAAAACTAACCCTAAATCCACTTTTTTTTGTTACTTAAAAAACAGATGTTATTTTTGTCATTATTTTTCTATTAATATGATATCAACTTGCCCACCAGAGGTCCAATTACAAAACCCATAAACCATATACCATATTTTTCGCACCATAAGGCGCACCTAAAAGCCTTATTTTTTTTTTTTTAAAAAAAGCTGATGGTGCGCCTTATAATCCGATGCGCCTTATATATGGATCAATATTGGGATTTGAATTGGTAGATGGGGAATGAACCGATAAAGTAAGCTTCACCAGTTTCTTTTGTGTGTTTACAATTCAACAAGGTTGCTCATATTGACATTGATTTATTATGCTATTGAGAGTTTAGAGTTATTATTTCAGTTATTATTGTTATTACTTTAAGTATTACTATATTGTGATTGAAAAAGTTTTAAAATATGTCATTAATTGAGGGTGCGCCTTATAATCCAGTGCGGCTTGTATGTGGAAAACATTTTAAAAAAAATTTCATTAATTGAGGGTGTGCCTTATAATCCGGTGCGCCTTATAGTGTGTAAAATACGGTACTTTTTTCTTTTTCAAACAAAAACATTAAAGTGTACAATACATTCAATCTTGAGCTCTTTGGGAAACATAGTCCTAAAACTAGAGGAATCATACAATATTGTCTGATGTCCTTTCTAACTTTGTCAGCAGTTATCATTGCCAATGCACAGACATTGCATAAGGCATATTAGAAGCACAATAGACCAGATGTACAAGACTATTTCTATAAACTATACATACAGGACTATCAATATATCGATAAGGCTCAATCTGCGTTAGCTCTTCTCTAATAATAACGAGGCTAATCGTTCATTCGTTGCTAGGACAGAGACAGGAAGAAGACGCTCCCTTGGCAGAATGGAATGCTAATAGATACTGAGTCAATCATAAGGTCGTTATGGCTGTCGTTAATGTGAAAGATGAGAACTGTTCGTCTCCGCCCTGCTTGACCCGGTTCTCGTATCATAATCCTTGGAGCCCTTTGAAAAGTTCATCGGGAAAAATCGAATACATCCTTCCCTTCCGACGTGTTCATTTGAAGTTGTTTAAGCATTTAAAATGACTCTGTTTGATGTGGAAGAAAATCAGCAAGAGAAAAAAAATGATACAGTTCTATATATTTATATTTAAGGACCATTTTCAGTATAGTATAATAGAAATACAAAATAAATTGAACCTGAACCACTTTGAGTTTACACTGCACTAGAATTTAAATGATCTGTGCTGAGGATTGGATTTAAACCAGATTAAGGCCAGTTTGATTTGTTTTAGAGTGTTTGGAATCTTTTTCACTAAAAAAAAACTAAATTATACAAGATAATAAATTAAAGACTCCAAAGGACTTAGACTCAGTTCTATTTGGAGTCACATTAAAGGCGATTTGGAAATGGGAACCAGTTCTCTTTCTGATGGCAATACAAAGTGAAGTGAACCTTGATCTCTTTCTGTTTACATTGCCCACAGGTCAAATAAACCAATCTGATGACTCGGAGCAAATTGGTTTGGTTTCAGCTGATCTGAATTGGTTTATGCCATTTACATATGTTCAAAAAATTTACACAAATACCTCTAGTTTTGATGGGAAGTGAGACAATATAAAGCCTAGAAAACCTGGGCCCATGTCAATACACAGAAAAAATAAACCTGGACCAGTTAAAATACTCCAAAATTTCACTGTGAATCAAATTGGGATCAGCCTTCATTGAAAGTTATTTTGAAAACTGTTTTTTCCCTGATACACCTCTCAAAAGCAATACAAAGCAAAGTGAATCTGGACAAATTTTTGTTCACTTTGCGCATAGGTTCTAAAACTGCACTGTGGCGTTGAAACAGACCTGCGACATTAGCTGATCTCAAATCGGTTTGCTTCAATCCAGTTTGAGCGTTCACACATGCACAGAGAATTCTGACTGATCATTCCCATTTAATGAAATGCTAAATAGAACCACCTGTGAAAACACCCCCCAAATTACTCATTGCATCATCTCTGACACGTTTTCAACATACGTGTCCATCCCTTAAACATATCTTAGCGGTGAACGACGCCACTAAAATATTGATGCTCTCGTACTGATGTCCAGTTTCCCGCTCGTGCACTTACACGGCCCACATAGAATTCTCCTGAAAGCCGAGATGAGCTAAGAGCCAGCTCGGCATTGACCTTCCAATTCCAAGAATAGACGTCCCTGGCGTATCCGCTCTGCTTCGCGTGCGCCCTCGACAACATTTGGTACACCTGCAATTCTTATGATGCGATTATAAAGGAATATATATACAGTAATATATATATATATATATATATATATATATATATATATATATATATATATATATATATATATATATATATATATATATATATATATATATATATATATATATATGGGGTTTTTTTTCAATCAAAGTGTCTTTTGCTAGCCGTCTGGTCGGTGTTACACATTCAGTGTTGCTGTGTGGAGACGAGCCCGAAGAGCAAACAGTGGTTGCCATAGAGACAGGAGGCCACAGGTGGAGTCATCACCCGCTTGTGTCACATCTCCTCCTCCTATCAAGTGATGAATCACAGAGACATCAAGGCACATCTTCTGTCTCTGTGTTGCTAGGTGACATTAAAAAAATGTCTCCAGTTTGTTTTTTCTCTACGGTGAACCATCACTATAGTTTTTTTTTTTTTTTTTTTTTTACATGCCCCATCTGCGATTTTGTCATCTTAAGAATTTTGGCAGTACATACAGGCAAGCGCAAATTTTCTGCAGTTTAAGTGAAAAAAAAGAAGCAGAGGCAGAGAAGGTCCCCTATTAAGCACTGAGGATATTTGTGAATAAAGTTGTGCTATACAGTACATATTTTGTTGTATGCTAATCTTGTTTGTGTTTATATAGTACCATCTACTCTAATTTTTACTATCTGTTCATAGTGTTAGGCATTGCATGTTAGTATTAAGCTAGCAAATGCTTTTTAGTAGCGTTTCTAATAGCACTTTAATACTCACTTACTTGCAGACATTTTTCTTTGACTATTGATTTCTATAGTGATTACATTTTTTGTTTTGTTTAGGTTTTACGAAATACTATTTTCCCCAATGTATATTAGTAGGCCTCAAATATACACATAAATAAAATAGCAAACTGTTCAATATATGTTTTGTTGAACGTTTTTGCTGTTAAAAAGTAAATGTTTCATAATTTTTCTAGATTATGTGTCAGTTTCACAGTAAAATTTACCATGTTTGATTATTATTAGTAACATTTAAAGTCAGGAGTGTTTGATGCCATTTTTTCAGACTGATACCAGTACTCTACTCCTAAGTAGTTACTGATACCAAGTATCGATACAACTAGTTTTTTTGATGCAGAAATCTCCCCGCTCTGACCAAAAAAGAAACATAGTTGTTAAGACCTGTATATTCCCACGAAACATTTTTTCTTTAAATTTCATTAAATTAATGGAAATTTTCGATTGTTTTAATTTGTTATGTCTATGTTGTGATTGTAAAACTGCTATTGAGTGGCAATACCTAGAAATAAGGTGTGTGTTTTCAAAAATAGAAATAGTTTAAAACATGTAGGGGTGAAATAATAATGTCTAAAAAGTATCTTTTATACGATCTGTATAGCGTGTGTATTTTTCTTTCGCGGGTGTCTCTAAATATAAATAAAATAAATGAAATATAAATAGATGAACGGGTTCACTGTACGCTCAGCAGTTGCGACTTCTATCATACGTGACTCATCCATGCAGCACCATGCAGTGTCAACCCATTCTGGAGTCAGTGTTGAAAAAGAAAGCAGCACGGTTTCCATGACGACGCAGAAGAGCATCTCTTGGATTGATTGGCTCCTGAGCTCCCTTTGTGCAGGCACTCCAAAGACCCGAAGGACCAGCCTCAGGATCACGAGGTCAAACAAAGGGTACACGCGGACGGCGGTTCCGGTTCTGGTTCTTCTGCCTTACTTGAGCTTGACAGGCCACGGCAGGCACGTTCGGAGTCCCAGCATGGAGGAGAAGACGATGGTCGGCCGGTGCTTCTTGAACTTGAGTCCCTTCTTCAGACGCTGGCTGCCCTCGGCCACGTAGATCTCGCTTTGCTGAGCGGCACCGGACATCCTGGCCATCCGCTCGCCGTGCAGCACCACCTCCTGCTCGGAGCGCACGAACACCTCCCGGAGTTCCTCCAGCCTCCTCTCCATCTCCCGCACCACCCGCTGGCGCTCCTCCACCTCCAGGAGGCGCCGGCGAGCCGCTTCGAATTCCATGCTGGAGCTCGGCGTCACCAGCTTGGAGGACGGCGCCGTGGCTGAGGCGGACCCTGGTTCGGAGGCGGCCAGCATGGCGCCCGTCACCCTGCGGAAGTCGCCCATGGAGATGGAGCGGCGGGTGGCCGGAGAGGCCAGAGCCAGGAGGGCGGACGCCGAGGCGGGCATGGCCGAGAGAGGGGAGGAAGGGGACGGAGGCGAGGGAGGACGCAATTGTAGGATGTCCTCCTCGGCGGGGTCCTCGTCCTGGGGGGTCATCTGGCGTCTCTTCATAGCCGCCTGCGCTTCACCTCCGACAGCGACGCGTCCCCGATGCGGCTCCATTCATCGGTGATGAAGGATGTGAGCCTCTCTCAGCTCCGAGAGGGAGGGAGGGAGGGAGGGAGGAAGGGAGGGAGGGAGGACCGGCCCCTGATTGGCTGGCCGGTGTCTTGCGCTGATGCTTTTTATTTATTTATTTTTATTAACCAACCAGGCAGTTTTTTTTATGATAATCTAGTGATTTAATAACTTGTTAGGATTGTATTACCGTTTATAAATTAAGTTTACCTTCAAATAGGAAATTGCAGAACTATAAATACAATGGATGTCTACCCTAATTCTTACACGAATATCCTAATCTTAGTTGAAACCCTACCCTAAAATCATCAACCTCATTTAAAATCCTACTTTGACGACCTAACTTAGGTTTAATATCCTTCTTTGAAAACCCTATACGTATTTCGACAATTTATTTTTAAACCCTAACCCAAGATTAAACCCCACATTAAAACGTTAACCCTAGTTTACATTCCGACATTGACAAACTAACCTAAATTTAATACCCTACTTGAAACGCTAACTCTGATTTGAAATCCCGCTCTGAAACCCCAGCCCTAGGCTTAAAAACTACATTAAACTCTAACCCTTGTTTAAAATCCTAATTTGAAACCCTAACCTAAATGTAATACCCTAATTAAAAAACCTTACATAACCTTAGACTGAAACACTTTACATTAATACTTAAAAACTAAACTCTGACCTGATTTAAAAACCCAGTGCTCCTAAAATATTATAAAAAAAAACAACAATCCTAATATGTCAGATATTTTTAAATGCCCACACCACACACGTCGAACCATCAATAATAACAGATATTTTCTAGAACAATGTTTAATACGCATTTTCATACCACTTCTATGTGGATCTGTACTCGTGTCTGCAAAAAAACTAAAGAAAAAAACCTGTTTGATGTTAGAGATGAAGTCACACTGCTTTAATCAGTAAAAAAATATGCATTTTCTTTTGGCATGGACGATACATTTCGTTGCGCAACATAACCACTCAAAACTAATCCCACTTGTACTTGCATCATTGGCAATCATCCTGCACACAAGCGACGGGCTTTCCTGTATGGACTTGAATCTAGCCTCCCATTAAAAGCAGAAAAAAATGTGATTAAAGCTGCATGGCTTCCTCACTCCCAAAGTGCGTCCACTCTCTGTTTCGGATTACATTAATCTCTGCTATTTGCTTTAAAGAGACACATGGAAGGAGTTCAACTCCTAATATTTAACCACCGAGTGTTTTTTTTTGCGCATGTGCGAACATTCTCTTAGTTTGAAAAACCAAGCGTACCGGATTTGTGGTTAACGGTTTTATTTTGAAAGTACGCGCAGCGGATGTCACGTGTTATTTTGAAGCCGTTTTCACGCATCTGATGTGTCAGGGACACCAGCAGTCGATGTCATGTTACGTCTTCGAGTCATTCTGGCTTCAATAACATGAGAATAAACGGCAAGTTTTTTCTATTTCCTTTCGCTAATTTGTTTTATTGTTCAAATCTTCTTAGAATAACAATTTTAATTTCGTCGTAAGCACCTCTTAGGCCCATTTCGCTTGTATGTCTCCAGGTGAACTTGAACGAGACAAGATGGAGGTTTATTTGTTTGTTTTGGTGTAACTCAACCCGAGAAGAGTTTTTGTTGTGTTTGATTATATTTGGCTGACTCCTAGTTGTTGTTTATATTTAGTTATCCTGCTGTCATGGAATTGTCGTTGTTTGAGAGGCGATCGGAACTGGTGGCCCGAGAACGCAGCGGACACACGGCGGTGGTGGATGGCGAACTGCTCTACGTGTGGGGAGGATACATGGTAAACAGAACTGAACAGAAAAAACTGTTTTTCTCTAATATTTGTTGTTGTTTTTCTAACAGAGCGCTGCACGTCATTTTTATTTTACTTAGCACACCAACAAACCTCAAACTTTACAATATGCATTCACCACTTCTGCAGTGTCAGCAAATATTGCCCAGGGACGATTCAAGCATCAGTAATTAATTTTGCTGCTCAACCAATCTTGCTATTCACATGCACACATGTATGCACGTTTCAATTTGGAGTTTGAAAAAAAAAATCCACACAACTATATTGACATGGGCCAATATCAGATTCTGACGGCATGATAACCTTAAGCAAAAAAAAAAAGAAAAAAAAATCACGGTATTAACATTTCAGCATTTTTTTTTCCTCATTGAACATAATTTATTTTATTTTTACACAAATTAATAAAAAAATGGTACATTTAGAAATGTGTATCATATTCATTACAAAAAATAATTACATTCTTGTTTTTTAATTGTTCTGAATGCTCCTCACAAGTAAACTATCTTTAAGACACTGCGCTGCGCTTCCATGAATGTCCACTAGGAGGCACACTAGACTTAAAAAAAATCCTAAAATAATGACGTGATATATTTTCAAAGTAACTTTGAACGTTATCACG
This sequence comes from Hippichthys cyanospilos, assembly GCF_059441005.1. Lineage (NCBI taxonomy): Eukaryota > Metazoa > Chordata > Actinopteri > Syngnathiformes > Syngnathidae > Hippichthys > Hippichthys cyanospilos. The sequence continues at coordinate 5,768,908 of NC_142382.1, forward strand.
TCTAACCCTTAATTTATACAGAAAACAAGTTCGTTTGACTAGCTTGAACATAAATTTGTGCTTTTGATCAAAAATGAGCTTTTTAGGTATGAATTGTCGGTGGAAAATAATGATAATGACAAATATGACCTTTTTTTTAATCCTGAAAATCTCTAAGTAAAAATGTACCATCATGTTGCATAAATTACAATAGAAAAAAATATCAATGTAAGCATTTAGTAAATAAGTTCCTTCAACTGGGATAATTTAAATACACCCCACCAAAAATCAATTTCGAAGTGTACTTTAGATCTGCAAATCTTTCAAGTAATGAAATAATAATAATAATGTAAAAGTCAATGTAAACACATTTACTATTATCACAGAGATTTGTTTTTCATTTTCCAAACCTGTACATTAATTGCTGCTTGCGTTGTTACTAAATCCTGCTTTTTTTTCCAGTCTGTCGATGATGAAGAAGTGTTTCTACCCAATGATGAAATCTGGGTGTATGACCTTGTACAAGGCATATGGTAAGAATATTGCATCCATATGCAACAGTTATTCTTTTAATTAGGTAGTTCAGTTACTGATAGTTAAGTTATCATTTGGGATATGAACATTATCACTCTCCTCTTGACTGATTTCATCATGTTCATGCTTTTTTCGTGAAGTAATTGATTACCTAACTTTCTGAATTTCCCTAATGCAAAAAAAAAAAGAATATTAATACGTACCTGGTTTTGAATCACTAGACTCTTGATAAACGTAAAAATGCATCTTTGGGATTAAACGAGTAAATAATAAAAAATTTGCTAAGGGATTGTATACCTCAAATATTTCTTTATAATGTTTCAATCATTTCTATAAAGGGATTGCATTGAATATAATAATATGAATTTAGACCTTCTGTTATTGTGAAAAACGGAGTGACTTTCGCCTTTTTTTTTGTCTTTCTAAAGGCAGGTTTTCCACATGACAGGGGAAGTCCCGCCCTCCATGTCAGGGACCTGTAGCTGTTCCCTAAACGGTCACATGTATATATTTGGCGGTTGTGATGACAATGGTCAGACCAACCAGGTGAGATTTATTACATAAAATAGATGTCACATAAGAGTGCGTATAATTTTTTTTTAATCTTTAAAGGAGGTTAAGTAAAATAATCAACTGAAACAATGTGATTGTATGTACTGTAAGCCCTTCATATCGGAATTGTTTGAAATTGCAACAGATCTATCGCGTCAAGCTGACAGGCGAGAATTACGTATGGGCCAAAGTCGGGCACCGCGCCGGTTCGGCGCCATCGCCTCGGGACAAACTGTCCTGCTGGGTTTACAAAGGAAGGTGAGGCGCATGACTTCCTTCACATCGGATATTCAAATGTTTGCATTCTTCTTGCATGAAAAAACTACTTCATGTATTTTAGGATCGTCTACTTTGGGGGATATGGTCACAAAATGGCGGCCGAAGTTGACAGAAGAAATAGGAGCTTCATTGTAGATGATTTATCGGAGGTAGGGCTTGTTTTTTTCCCTTATCGTATATTTGTTGTGGAGACGAGAACCTGTTTTCGATTTCACATTTCTCAAAGTAATAAATTCATCTAACATTCATATAGTGATAGTGTGCACATGTTCTTTTTATATTACTGATTTTACATGTGTTCCTTAAGTCAATTTCAGGGTTATTTATTTATTTTAAAAGGAAATGGCTTGTGTATACCATTATTATACTATTACTATTATACTACTATACTATTATTATTACTATACAAACTCTTCTAAAACCTGGTAGTTTTAGTACTGTACCTTACTTTAGTACTGTTTAAGTACTCGCAGATACAGAGGCCACCATTTCAGTTCTATGGAACAACACTAGTTGTAATCTAGTTTAATCAAAGTTTAATCAGTGTAATCAAATTTAGAGAGCTATTTATGTATAAATATAAAAAAAATATATACATTTTCAAACATAAGGAAATCCATGGTAATGTATGTTTCTCCAAATTTTAGCAGAAAACATTTTTATTCATTTTATCCCTTCAAAATTTAATAAAAACTTGAATCGATTTTTTTTTTAGTTTTTAAAATTTATTGTAACAGTCTCCAACAATCCTTTAGCATTATGAGAGAATGAATGAAGATGAAAATAAGAATTCCTAACAGGTTTCTGCATTCACTGCCAGCCTAGTTAAAAAGCATTTTTAGCCAGCAGTGTCAGCCCAGTAAAATTGGATTTTTGACGTCTATAGCCGTCCATGGCAGTGAATGGGTTTAAAAAGTGGAGTTCATTTTGTTTTAGGATGTCATGTGGGGATGGAACAACGAGGTGCATGTATTTGACCCCACGCAATCCAGTTGGAGTCGACCTCAAACACACGGCCGCGCTCCGGCCCCCCGAGCCGCCCAGGCCTGCGCCATGCTGGGAAATCGGGGCTACATTTGCGGCGGGAGAGTTAAGGTGAGCGCTGTCATTTTCCCGATTGTGTCACATTAACGATAAAACAAGATTTGATTTTTTTTTTTGGTCACAAATGCAGGAAACCAGAACGAACGATATTCACTGCTTGGATCTTGAGTCGTGGACGTGGTCAGAAATGTGAGTCACTGTGACGTCTCATTTTGAGGAATGATTCTTTTAAAGCCGCAGGAATCGAAACGATTTGTGTCCAGAGTCCCCGTGTCCAGCGTTCCCGTGGGCAGGTCATGGCATTCGCTCACGGCGGCCTCTGACAGCACTTTGTTTCTCTTTGGAGGTCTCAGTGTGGACTGCAAACCGATGAGTAAGAACTTTTCATCTCTAGTCACAGTGGAACCTTTGAAGTCAAACACTTGTTCGTAAATATTTCTTTTTTGCCGTTAATAACGAAACTACACTTGGTGGTGGTGGAAGGATCTCTGTGCCCTTTTTTGTCTAAAAAATATTACATTTGTGGAAAATTATTTATGCTGGTAAAGCCAGGCATTTTCATCCATCTCACAGGGTGGCTATTTTTCATATTTCAGGGAAAGAAAAAAGACATATGCAACGACTGTCTTGACATAAGGCCTCATTGCTTCTCTTGGTGCACCATCTAGTGGCCGAACGGCTGATGCTATTCATGTGCTTAAAAACACTTCTTGATTTAGCAGTTAGCAAGCTTTCATTAAAGGCAACGTTAGCGCATAGAGCTTCCCAAAAGTAAGGAAAGATGATAAGAAATGTATTATCAGAAAATATAACCTGCCACTAACAAACAGTATAGTTAAATTCAAACAATTTAGGAGGCAGTCAAACATGAAACATGCCCAGTCTGTTCGTCAGGAAAAAGAACATGAAGAAGAAAAACAGGAAGTTATTGACCTCATAGCTCAACTTGCAAATTTACCCATGTAATACTGTTGAAGCATTAAAGCACAAAATGATTTCATATGTACGTGTGAAATAAATAGCGGTTAGTGTTTATTGACCTTAAACGTAGTGGCTAGCATGCTAATACTAATCACCATTGCTAATCCAAGAGTATAGGCAAATTGTGATATAATTAACAATGAACTGTTATATCCATGCACAATGCAAAAAGAAACTTAGTTCATCATATAAAAAAAGTTGAGGCGCAATTACTCGATTATTTGATAGAGTTGATGATAGGATAGTGGATGTTAAAAACGATACAATAATGACGTTTTATATATATACTGTTATATAATAATACCGCATTACCAGGTGATGGCTGGCTCTTCAATGTGGAGACAAAGACATGGAGAGAAGTTGAGCATCCCTTTAAGAACAAACCAAGGTAGCGTCTTGAAGCTTCATTCCCAAATGTTATGTTTGGAATACTCATGTCTATTTGCCTTTTGTGTTTGGAGGTTATGGCACACGGCTTGTCCGGGCAAGGATTCTGATGTCATCGTTTTTGGAGGCAGCTGTGATTACATCCTCCTTGTTGACACCGTGAGTACCGACAATGTACAAATATTTCTCAATCAATACAGATACTTGCTTAAATTATGTTTACCGTGTTTCTGCGAGGTCATGGGAAGATTTCGTAATCTATTTCAAACTGTCATCGGAAAAATATGATTTCACGAACTTGTCAGTACCGTCACTGTTTATGATGTTATGTATGAAACTGACCTGTTTAAATGTTAGTAAATGTCGGCTGTAATTTAATTTTTTAATTTTTGGTAGAAGACCTCTGTTCGGCTAATTATTTATAACCAAACAAATCCAATAAAAAGGGCATCTGAACACATTTTTGTTAGTGCGTTACAGATTTTCTGACATTTTTCTTATAGTGATTAAGCAAAAAATGACCCACAGATATTACTGGTTTTCTTACACACGCATGTGCACACACGCATGTGCACACACACAAGGCTAGAGGGAACCTTGAGGTTCTTTCAAGTTGTTGTTACTTCATAAGCAACATGTTAGTGAACAAAGTGAAAGCCATTGTTTGATTTTTCAGGGCCACTGCAATGACGCACTTGTCTTCCAGATGGCGCCATACCCACTCTTCAGGTAAACTATCATGTTTTAACACTTTATGAACACACACATATTTTAGTTATTTACATTCAAACTTCGGCTACGATTGGATGTTGGGGTTTTGTTATATATTATCTATTGTTGTTCCATACATGGACATGATAAATGGCACTTTTTATGCTCCATATAGAATTTGCGAGGACTACATCGCAAAGAACGCAAGCGAGTATCATGTGCTCGGAAAGCAGCTTCCATTACTTCCACCCAAATTGTGTGCAGCAGTGAAGAAGAGAATGTCTTTCTACAGGCCTTCAAAGAAACAAAACACGCAAGTTCTCTGAATGCCAACAATGCAGTTTATTATTATGTTTTGTTTTTTTTAAAAATAGAAATACAGTACTGTGCTTTATTTGTCACATTGAATGTGAGCGGCGGGAGAGCAAATTTCTCTTGTCTTAGATACATGTAAGGAACTATATTTTTTACTGGTGTACAAATGTGAACTTATTTTCCTGTGCTGTCCGCCTGCTGTCATCATGATTATTAAATTGCATTTAACAAAATCTTCCAATCACACTTCACATTTTTGGTAGAAACTCAATGCACGTATTCTGGTGAAAACTCACCGGTCGTCAATGAGAACTGAGGAAAAATAATATTATGGGGAATATATATATATATATATATATATATATATACATATACACACACACACATGCAAACACCTGTGTCATAGAAATTATGACATTAGCGCTCCATTTTAATTATCACAGTTTACTCCAAATAAAACGCTGTACTCATTTTACTCTTGTGTTTCACCACTAGATGGCAGCAGAGCCCATTAGTTAAAGCTTAAACAGAGAAGCAATTGACTCCCAATAACGGGGCGTACATTCCTTTCTTCAGGAAATGGAGAGGTGCTGCTTTAGCTGTGGTCAGGAAGGAAACCTTAAATAAACATGGGGAACAGCGCACGCCCTCCTTTTTGCGATTTAGCCTCACGAACGACCAAAAACCTTCTTCCCCACACATTCGCTAAACATGACTTCCCTAGCATCACATTGCAAAATGTGCCTCAACTTCTAGACAAATATAATCTGTTTTATTATTAACAGAACGGTTACATATTAGCACTCCAAATTCCAAATGCAAACAATAGTAAGAAAAATAAGTATGATACAAGTTGGCAACATGCATGCCTGTGCGAAAAAAAATAAACACGAATTTAGCGTCGTGAAAGGAAGGGTCAACTAAAGTCCCTTTCAATGGTGTCCATCAGTTCTTCCTCTGAGCCGTCGTACAGGATGACCGGCGTGGCGAATGGGGGCGTGGTGTGGCCTAAAGTGCTGATGCGAGAGGAAAATCGCAAGTTATAGCGGTTCTTCACAAATACAATGACAGAGATCTAGGGAAACGGACTTTGCGTTTGCGGTGTGTCGTGTATTTGCGCATCGACGCCACCAGATAATGCTGTGGTGCTCCCATTGTGAAAGTCTCAAAACTTAAATTGCTGTCAATATTTTTTTTTTAATCACATTAATGATTAATGTTGTTTTGGATGAAAAAGCTCAATGATTTATATCTTTTACATCAGGATAATGTTCCAGATCAATTTACGTTATTATTTATTTATATATATAAAATTTCAGACACTTTCATGCACTTTAAGCTAGTTTTTTTCAGGTTGTGCATAGGATGTAACCTTTGCCAACCCCTGTGAAAAGTACACATTTGCTAAAAGTTGATTTAAATGTTAAGTTTTTTCTGTTGTTTATGTTAAAAATAAAAAAAATGATACAATTTGATACAACATTTTTATAATTATCGATTCATAATCTCTGCAGTGAGTGGGGGCGGAATGTTTTCTCATAGAAGTACTGAGTCATAGTAACACTTCGTTGCAAAAACAAAAAACAAACAAAAAACAAACAAAACAAAACGTTTTTTTTTAAGAAATTAAATAAATTGACCAGACACTTTTTAGTAGCACTGCAGTCAATGTCAACTATGGAAAATGCACTTAGAAGTAATGTAGAAACTTACGTCTGCGTCTGGGTTAAGAGGACATCTTCTTCTATCCGTGTTGTTGTCAAGAAGGCCTGAGGAGGACACTGACCAGGACACATAGAAAGCACATATTCAGCGCTTTTCATTTTTGAGATCAGGATCTTACACTATGACCTTTTTTTTCAGTGACAGGAAGTGGAACACACTAGCGTTCATGTTAGCTTTAGCATCTAGCTACTGCTCAGCGCAGGTAAAATCCTTTGATCGCCCCAGAGAGATTCACAATGGGTGGGGCTTATAAACAATCAGTTTCTCCTTTTAAATTGCCTTTATTTACAACTCAGCAGTTAGCACGAAGTGCTTCCGTGTTTGATGCGACGTTGTGACTTCTTTGTGAGTTTTCAACTTCTTCTGTCATGCTTGTACATGAATTTGAAACCGCGCTATGTGGTTTTATACAGACGCAACTTTTTAAAAATAAACAAACAGCAATGACGAGAGGGAGACTATGAAGACGATTACATGTAGACAAGGCAACGGTAGGGCGCCACCTTGTGTCCTAAACGAGACACTGCAGTACCATTTCATCCTGTTTGATTTTCTTTGCACTTCAGTTTACTCCTTAAAAAAAAGTTGTCCAAAAATATTCATTGTATTAATTTATTTCTTTTTTAATTCATCTTATGTGTGCTACACAAAATATGTATTTTATATGACTTCACCTTTGACCTCCAGGAATTGAATAGGCCAGCGCACAACGCAAAATCTACATATAAATGATAGTAAGTAATTGTTTTGAAGTTAAACCCCCTGATTATTCACCAGTCCGCCCCACTCGGAGTAGATTTTTCTCCATGAGAGCACAATCACGCAGGTGTCGCCGTTCTTACTTGAGGAGGTGACGCGAAGGCGAGATGGCGCCTCTTGTCGCCAGGTGGCCCCTGTGCCCCACCGAGACCGGAAGTGGAAGAAGAGGACGAGGAGGAAGAGGGAGAGGAGGCGGACGCCCCCTGCTGTCTCCCATCTTCCTCCCCGCTACTGAAGTGACAAAGTCCGTACGTCCTGGACCTGGTGAACGCCTTCTTGGCCGCGGTCCGGTTCTTCTTCTTCCCACTCCGCCCAAGCGCCTCCTCCCCCTCGTCGTAGCCGGCCAACTCGGCGTCCAGCTCGGCGTCCGCGTCGTCGTCGTCCCCGGAGAGCTCCGAGTCGTGGCCGGCGCTGTGGCAGTCCACCGGCGCTCGGCGGCGGGCGTGGACCCTCAAGGCGTCGAAGGCGTCTCGCTTGGAAGACGCGGCCGAAGAAGAGGCTTTCTTCGGGGGCTTCGCCTCGCCGAGCCCCGCAGGTGCCACTTTAGTCCCGCGGCTCGTTCCGCTGCCCATTCTTCACCTTAAACGTCCGCCAAAGTCATCGGAAAGTCACTTTAAAGTGAGGTTAAAGTCGAAATAATCCCGAAAAGTAGCGAGTCAGCTTCTGTTTGGACTTTGGTGTGACTTTGTTAAGCGCATGTCGTCAGTGGGACCCAAACGGAGCTTCTCGTAAGGATGTGGAGCTGCGGCTTGCTTGGTTACATAACACCACTTGGACGCAGCAGCACATGGGGAAAAACACACACACACACACACACACACTCCGCCTTCTCATAATAGGACAAGCATGCATCCTTCATCCTTCCAACTTTTTTTCCGCCTAGCATCATTTGGCGTTGCAAGTTGCGACCAAAAACTAATAATACAATAATGGGGAAAGAAAAAATAAATACACTGTTGCCTAAGCTTTAACAGAAGTCACCGTTTGGCGTCTCGCTGTTTTGAGGATTTTTTTTTTAAATCGTCGTTCCAATTTTGGGAGTGTAATCAAACAAGAGAAAACTGGGAAAATGTTAATTTCTGAGAAAATTAGCAATGCCTGGTAAGGGGTTTTGCTGCTTCGAAACATAAATAAAGTACAATGAAAAAAAATACTGTAATTGGGTAAAACGTAAAGTATCATTAAAAACACAAATCCACTTCTAACAAAAGCATAGAGTAAATGAAAAAAAAACAAACAGAATAACCAACCCATATATAATAAATCATAAAAATATATAGTAAATGAACATATGCAATGTATAGCAATGGAAAACAAAGGAAAAACTTAGTTTTCCGAATAAGCATTTAATGTAAAACACATACTATAAATGTAATACTTGTTGGAAAAATACATTAATCACTTAATCATCACTCAATGATGATCATATTCCAGTGGACAATTTAATCAATGTTATGTTAATCAATAATAACATGTTAATCAACGTTATGTAAATCAATAATAAACAACAATAATAATTAAGTTAATCACCTTTTTTAATCAATTACGTTATTGACGTATGTTAATCATTTGAAAGTCAATTTATATTGTAATATATTAAATTATATTGTTATGTTATAATGACTGAATTATATTTTTTTTTATCTCTGGTCCAACAGTATTTTTTCAAGCAGGTATTAGCAAAGGTGAGGCGTGACTATATTGTAGTTGAATTTCTCTCACAAAAAAATGTGTACTTAATTTTCTGCCAGGAGTTTCATTTTTTATAAGACGTTTTACTGAAAATGTTACTGTACTGTATTAAAAGTATTAATTCACTTTTTCAGATAAAAAGTTGAAATGTTACATATCTTTCAAGAAGTAAAGCAGTTATGTGCAGTCATGGGAAAAACAAAACCGGACTATTTTGTTTAAACAAAATCCAAGTTTGGGGATACGAATGCACTTGTGGCTTTAGTATAAATCACACCAAACTATTTTTAGACTTGGTATGAGTCGTAAAGCCGCCCTAGAAAAAAGTCCAACAAAACAATGTAATAATTCAACTGTTGAGACTGCCTGTTGCGGAGCTCGGCTTGATACGGTAACAAGAGGGGCCCATTACATCATCCCGCAGCACTTTAACAGTCGCCGTGATTTATAAAGCATCGGCTCGTCTGCAAAGAGAAGCCCCTCGCCAGCTTGCGCTCAGCTAATAAGACTTTAGTGAGGTCACCTGCGATCCGCTTTGAGGACCATCCACTGTCTCCGTTTTTTTTTTTTTTAATTTAAAGAAAGCAACATTCCTTAGTGACAGTTGATTCATCATGAAGCCTCTTGTGTGTGTTTGGTCCACTTGCACATACAAAAGGCACAGCAGGGGCATGAGCAGGGCCAACTAAAGACCCCCCCCCCCCAGCCAGTCCTCTCCAAGTCAAAAGATGTTTGCAATGTTTCATTAGCAGGCCTCCGTGTTGTCTTTGCGCGAGCACATATGTGTGAGAGGCAAAGACACCTGCGCAACCTTTTCAAATGTTCCCAAAATTGTGAACAGGGAAGCATTCGAGGAAATGAATTCTGGTCCAAAATGTCACTCGAGGGAAAGGGCTCGCACACTTGTTTGGGTTTTAGTGTTAGCATGTTGATGGATGTGCAAAATACTCAGAGTGTACTATATTAAAAAGTAAGCTTAAAGCAGTGGGAGATGTTTGAAAGTTTTTATTTTAGCGATTGAAGGCTGCACTGAACCGTTTAATTTATTGTTTTGTTACTTTTGCTATTCTCACCACATCTACAGTATTTCCTCTCATTTTTTTTACATAGTTCCCTCTAGTGGTCAGTTAGAAATATACGGTAGCCGAAGAGCTAACGTCCTGCAACCGGAAGATTGCTACAAACACATAAATAAGGCAAACAACCAAAGCAAAACAATACTAAAATACAATAAAATGACTGCTAACAAAACACATACAAAAAATAGGTAATCACAAACAAGGAAATGGAAGCAATCTCACAACAAAACAAGTGCAAAATAATAATTACTGTTACTGTATGTCTTTTGTCTAACTGGTCAATGTCTTTCAGATATGCCCCCTAGTGGAGACTTTGCCATTTCATTCTTCTGACTGACTTTATTTATTTATTTTTTTGCTGCATTGTTATTTTTTTTTACCCCTTTTTTCATGTTTGTCAGCTTTTTAATAGTGAAAATTATGTATATTTGGTAAGTAGGAATTTTGAGCTTGTTAAAAATAATTCCAAAAGTGAATTAAATGTATGACGGATTTGTTTTTAAAATGAGAACTAAATCTATTGAGCGTGTCCCTGGGGAATTGGATTGAATTTTTTCTTGTGGAAATTTTTTTTTTAATTTGGTGAAAGTTTCGAATTTTGGGAATAAAGTCGTATAGTATATAAAGAGTAGAGTGTGTGTGTGTGTGTGGGGCGGGGGTCTTTCTTTTTGAATCAAAGTCAAATCTTTATTATGTACGTAGAGTGTGCACGCTGCTACATATGTGGTCCAAGTTATGTTGTTTCTACTCTCCCCTGTGTTCTAGCTCGGCTCATTATAGAGCGATGAGGCGCACATCTGGACAAAAAGTCAACAGCTTCCAGACAAGAGGGGAGGAACCTCTGGAACGAGATGAACACCACAGCCCAGCATGCTGCATAACTGTGGCTTTTTTTTTTTTTTGCTTCCTCCACTGAAGACTGATACGTTCTCAAGTAAGATGGATTTTTGCGACATGTTTGGCTCGAATTGCATTTTGTTGTCATGATGCTAGGCTACATTTGAAGCTCCAAAAATATCGCCATTGTCGAGAGCAGCAGTACTCTATTAGGAGTTTGGTAAATGTTTATATAACGTCATTCATTTATATTCCGCTCTGGAGGGCTTTTGTAAACAGGTCAGGGAGAGGCTAATGGGAGGCAGGCTGATGTTATTTGAACTTGTCGAATGTTTACGTCTAGAAAAGCTTTTTGAGTTTTTGATAAGGCCTTTCAATCAAACATGTTGTCAACTTGAAATCTGGCGTTCCCTTTTTCCACGTCTAGTTTTATCAATATAATATAAAAGTAGTATTTATATATAATAAAAAAATATATAAAATATATATTTAAAAAATATATATAAAAAGTGATATTCATGCAGTTTTTCTTGGTAAACAATATGTATTTTTCCCCTTCAAGCCATACACTTTAAGATGAAGCTAGCTAGCTCGCTAATTTAACCCAGCTAATTTGTGTTAAAATTCATTTGCTGCCATCTTGTGGTGTCTGCAGGCACTGATGACTATTTCTGCTATTTGGAGGGGGTTTATTGTAGTTCATAATAAGATTTTTATTGAAAACAAACATTCAAAGTTACATAACGCATTGGTAAATTAAAGCGAGCTGAGGCACTGACTTTGTGCGAACAAAATAGTCCATTGCAGAGAATTTGGCCCCATAAAGGCAGACGCTTTAAGACGTAATCGAGAGATCTGCCTAGAAAAGAGATGTCGTGGAGCAGGACACAGTTGCCACGGCAACAGTCAATGAGTCCATGGGGGGAAAATAAGTCAGTGTCAGCTTTATTTATCTTCCAGGCCATCCTTTTTAATCGCCTCCATTACGACGAATAAATGCGGATTTCTGACGAGAAAATGACGTCACGCGGCCTAGTCAATTTAGGAAGAGAACTTTATTTTGAGGAGATTCACCGAGTTCTGGTCTGTGTTAATGTTGGAAGCCAGCAGGTGGCGCCACCGCTTAGTTTATTTACAGTAGGTTTAACTTGCTGTTTGACTTGATTTCATTTAAATAGACAGTCATTAGCTGTATAAAAGGCAAAAAATATAAGGCAAAAACTAATATTCACAAATGACCAAATAATGCAACTTTTTTTTTTTTTACTGTGATCTTTTTATCCCTCGTAATATTATAAGGAAGTTTTTACTTTGTTATTTTACTTATTTCTATATGTAACTTTTTTTTTACATGGCTCAAATCCACTTTAGTGGGCTGCATAAATTTATTTGTGTCTACTTATAACTAAACACCAGCATCTGAAATTTTCACAAAATGAATTATGTCATTTTACTGTTGACCGAGCTCGCCATCATTTTTTGGAAGCATAAATAGCTGTTTGTCATATTGTATTTCATAAAAATGTAAAATAATGAAATAATTAAATAGAATGTAAAGCACAGATATCAAACTCGTGATATCCTGCATGTTTTGTAGGTTTCTCTCTCCCGATTCTAATGATCCATTCATGACTCATTTTGACCTTGAAAATGATCCCAATCATTTGAATCAGGTGTGTTTAAGAGAGAAGGATCGAAAGCATAGGATACCCGGCAGGTCGAGGACTGGAGTTTGACCGGAGTTTATGCACGCTTTGGCCACTTGGAGGCAGTGTGGAGGCAGCAAAATGAAGCATCATGAAGCACTTTTGATATTCAATTTTTTTACTCCACTAGATGATGCTCTTAGTTTAATGCCAAATTCTTGTGCAGTGGAACTATATTCAATTTCTACTGCCAAGAGCACCATTTTGATTAGCCAAAAAGTATCACAAGTGCTTCACGATGCTTCATTTGGCCTTAACTACTCCCCACATGTGTTGCTTAGCTGCTCCCACCAACAATGCTATGTATTAGCCCGTCTATGGTGTTTTGCAATGCTATTTAGCATCAAGCTACCTAAAGCAAAACAATTTAATCAAACCGGATCACTATCATAAATCATTCGCAAATTTCAAATATTTCCAGGTACTCTTGTTCAAACCCCACTCTCAGCATCCCGACCAAGTCCTCCTTTTCCGCCAAAAAGGCCGAGCAATCAACAGAAAACAATTAGCGGCTGGCTGAGCCGCTGCGAGCTGCTCGATAGCAGCATGTGCTCACTTCCTAATTACTTAGCAGGCGAGAGGCTTCATTGTGAGGCTTGGGGGGAAAAAGTGGCCGCTAATCAATCGGCGTATTATACCTGAGCCTGTTTGTCAGCATCCAAATGTGTCGGACCGCTCTATTTAATTAGCTTCTCCTGCGTGTCTATCAATGTCGTCCAATTACGCTCCTGTAATTACCGCACTGTTGTTTTGTCACCCTTGATGGCGAGCTTTTCAACAAGCGCCGTTCACGTTATGTTGCTTTGTCTGGCCAAACAAATCATTTCTCGTATAAACAAGATGAAATTTTGAGAGGGTTAGAGACCGCCAGGATGGTAAATTGATTTGAATTTTTCCCTCTGTTGATACCAAACAGCGTTGCGTGAACTTTTTTTAGGCACAGCTTTTGAAAAAAAACAAACAAAACAAAACAGAAAAGCAACCATGTATAGCGTGAGCGTTATCAATAATAAGAAACGTAAGGGCAAGACCCTGAGTCAAAAACAATCTTTTGCAAAAAGATTCCTCTTCATTTTATTACAAAAATGACAAGGCGGTTACAGGTTTCACAGTAATGCCATATAAGGAATTGTTTATGTATGTGTTTGTGCGCATACATGTCAATACATGTACAAGCAATGTGTGTTTTATATGAAAGTCTTCATATATACAATTATTCCATCATGTCCCTACTGTTTATGAAATAAAAATACATCTCTTAATAATAAGTCTTTACCTAACATATAGTAGGATTTTTTTTGTTATTAACAAAACAAAACAACCCCCCCCCCAAATATATTAAGGTGGGGTATTTTTTATGGAAAAAAATGTCTATGATGTTTTCCTTTTTTTCTCTCCAAATAAAATGACCATGTATAGCAAGGCTTTTATTTAAAAAAAGAAAAAATCTCTTTTTCCTTGAAACAACCATGTATAATAAGGTGGGGATTTTTTCTGAAAAAATGGTATAACGGAACTTTTTTTTCTATTTCCCTTGAAATAACCATGTATAATAAGGTGTTTTTTTTTTTTTACTAAAAAATGACCATGTATAGTCAGGCTTTTTTTTCTTCAAAATATTGTCAGGCCTTTTTTTCTCTGTTTCATTTTTTTTTCTTTTAAACAACCATGTTTAGTAAGACTTATTTAAAAAAAGTGACTTTGTATAATGATTTTATACTTCCTCACACAAAAACCATTTTTGACATATAATTTTTGAAACAAAAAAAAACACAACCATGTCTAGTTAGCTGTTTTTCTTTAGTCTTTTTTTTTGGGACCATCTTAAAATAAATGAAAAAAAAGACACATTTCAACCGTTCAACAGGTTGGTAGTTTAATACCTATCCCGAACAACATTTTAAATGCGTACAGTACATGAGCAACGCTGTGAGTGCTAAACATTTTCCTCAATATAATTCCATATCTTTCATATCCATATCCATCCACTATATTGAAAATTGCAATGGTTTGACCCTAGGAAGGCTTCCCATTATTTTCTGTCACGCTCGACATAAATACGCTGGCATCATTAGTGAATGCCAGTCTGAAAACAACTCCCATCCAGCGTGTTAGCAAGGAAGACAAGATCAAGCCAGAGAACACAGTCTGCGTGTGTGTGTGTGTGTGTGTGTGTGTATGTATGTGTGTACCCGAAAGAAGGTGATGGCGTGGGCAGTAGCCGAGGTGTGGAGGAGGCTCACCTCTATTATCTGCTCATATTGAACATCTCTGCGCTGCCCACCTGCAATCAGACTGTATACAGTACACTATGTAGTCTTGTCTTCATCATCTGCAGTGACATTACATCAAGACTGAATATTACCTGAATTCACAATCGTGAGCGCAAAATGGGAGAAAAACAGGAAATAGGTTTTTCAGGATTGAGGAGAGCTTCCAAGAAAAAAAATTCCTGTTCTCTCTGAGATGTACATGCATGGTACCATGAGTGAAAGCCGGCACTTTGCACAGAAAGAGATATGTTTATTGTAAGGTGATTATTTATACAGTAGGAAAGCACCCCCCCCCCAAAAAAAAAACCCACAAAAAACGACAGTAAAGTGTTTTTATGCAGAAAAAAAAAATCAACAAAAAAGACAGTGTATAGTAAGGGTTTTTTTTTTTTTACTTCAAACTAAAAAAAATAGCGGGGTGTTTTTTTTTTTTGAAGGAAGACGGGCAAAATGTGGGTTATTTAAATTTAAATGACCATGTATAGCATGGTGATTTTCCCAAGAACCCCCCCCCCCCCCCCCCCCCCCCACAAAAAACAGAAAACAAAAAAATATACATACATACATATATATATATATATATATATATATATATATATATATATATATATATATATATACACGTATATAGTATGTGTTTAGTAAGTTGCCCCCTTAAAAAAAAAAAAAACTATAAGAAAGACCAAGTATAGTTAGCCTTTTTTTTTCAGAAAACAACTGTATCGTGAGAGAGTTTAATCAGTGAAAAATGAAAAATAACTAGATGTTTTTTTTTCCAAACAAAACACCATGCATAGTAAGGTGTATTTTGTCCAGAAATAAAATATATAGAGTGAAGCGGTTGGGAAAAACAACAATGTAAGTTAGCAAGGCATTGAAAAATTAAATATCATGTATCTTGAGGCATTAAGAAATAGTAAGCCTTTTTTTTTTTTTTTTTTTTAGAAAAAACATCTGTGAAAAGTTAGACATTTTTTTAGGGGGAGGGCAATCATGTATAGGAAAGCATTTATAATATACAGTATATACTGTATATATCACGTATAGTAAGGTTTTTATTTTCTTCCAGAAATAATACATTATATTCCAGCATTTAGAATATATATAACGCCTAGTTTTTAAGCTCTCCAAGACTATCCATTGAGCTTCCAGCATTCTCTCCAGAAAAACAGCTAAAATTGACTTTTGTTGGAAGTAGTTGCTCTTTTCACATCATTCCAAAGGTGAAATTCACCAAAGGTGCTGAGGTCACCTTATGACATTTATTTGCTTGAAGATATGGAAGAAAACTTATAATGTCATGGCAAAAAAAAAAAAAAAAAAAAAAACCCACATTTTTTTGATGCAGCACTACTCAAAGCTTGGTATGCATGATGTCAGAACCATCAACGACGACCTGAAAGTAAACGGCACTCTCCTCCCAACTGCTCCCAAGTTATAGATTTTTCTTCCAAATGATATCTTAAATTGTCTGTACAGCCTGTTATTTTTTTTTTCTTAATACAATTTGTATTTACCCGTTTTATTTTTCAGCAGCAGCGAAAGCCTTTCGCAGCAGCTAAAAGTAAATTAAAGCCCTCTTTGAGTCGGGCAACAATCCAGTGTAGAAAAATTGAATTGGGCGGCCTCAACTTGAGAGGACGGCAAGGTTAAGAAAAGGCAACAAAGGCGTGCAATGTTTTCATTGAAAATCAATACTGTGCTTCTCATTAAGGTTCTGGTGCTGTTGCATTAAAATGGAAAGGTAGACCTGGAAAGTTAGATTTGGAAACTAGACCTGGAACACTAGACCGAGAAATCTATATCTGGAAAAGTTGACCTGGAACATTAGTAATCTAGTCCTGGAACGCTGGACTGGGAAACATAGACATGAAGATCGCTACCTGGAAAGCTAGACCTGGGAAAGTAGATCTGGAAACTAAACCAAGATATCTAGTCCTGAAAAGGTAGATCTGGAAACTACACCTAAATATCTAGTCCTGGAAAAGTAGACCTGCAATATTAGAAATTTAGACTTGGAACACTGGACCTGGAAAGCTAGATCTGGAAAATAAGACTTGGAACTCAAGACTCAGAAACCTAGACCTGGAGGAGGACATTGAAAACTGGACCTGCAGCATTAGACCTGGAAGAGTAGACTAACAATCTAAACCTGTGAATGTAGACCTGCAGTATTAGAAATCTAGACTTGGAACACTAGACCTGGAAAGCCATATCTGGAACACTAGACCCAGAAAGCTAGACTTGGAACATTAGACCTGGAAAGGTAGACTGACAATCTAAACGTGGAACTGTAGACCTGCATATTAGAAATCTAGACTTGGAACATTAGCAGTGGAAAGCTATATCTGGAACACTAGACCTGGAGCACCAGGCCTAGAAATATAGACTGGAAAACTGGGCTTGGAATACTAGACTAATAATATAGAATTGTAACACTAGAACTGGAAAACTTAGGTCTGGAAAACTAGACCTGGATCACCAGATCTAGAAATCTAGACCTGGAAAACTTGATCTGGAGAAATAGACCTGGAAGTCTAAACCTGGAAAAATAGACTGGCAAAATAAACTTAGACTGAAATACTAGACCTAGAAATGTAGACCTGGAATACTAGACCTAGAAATGTAGACCAGGAACACAACACCTGAAAAACTAGACCTAGAAATGTAGACCTGGAAAAGTACACCTGGAAGACTGGACCTTTAAAAATCCAACATAACCACGACCAAATCGTGAACTTGACCTTGAAAACTGGACTCGGTAGACTAGAAAAACTAAACTTGGAAACTAAACTCAGAAAGTGGACTGAAAATAGACATAAAATATAGGATTTCATATGACAAAGGTGATAAATTCCTAAAAAAATGACAAAGGCGAAAAATACGCCAGCATTATGACCCCCCCCCAAAAAAAACAACAAAAAAACAAAACAAAAAAATCTTGACCTTAAAAACTGATGTCGCGCCATTGGTTACACAACATTGGCAGTGGAGCCTCCGAATTAAAAACTTCATTTCAAATAAATAACCATGAATTTCAACCTTTCCCCATCATCAAGCCTCTAATATAAAACCTTGCTAATCACGGCATGGCGTTGCATTTAACCTCGCCCCTCTCTCCCCATCATAACTCCCCCCCCGCGGCAACGCCGGCGCCCGAAGGTCACGGCAGCCTTTTACCGTCGCACGCCGCCGAGGACTCTTCGTGGATGACCTTTCGGCGCCTGTCACTTTGCAGAGCGGCTGCGATCCCGATGTAAGGACGTGATTGCACGGGAGATACAGTAGCCCCGGCTTGCCTTCGCTGGCCCTCCGTCTGTTTGCACGGGACGGGATGCGCACGGGACCACTAAAACCAGTTGGGCGTACACTTTTTCACTTCTTCATTTTCTTAATTAAGTATGGCGTTTAAAAAACATGAAAGGAAAGGGTTTTACTTTCTTATACTGTATATATATATATATATATATATATATATATATATATATATATATATATATATATATATATATATATATATATATATATGCATTAAACACTAAACATTACAAACATTAAAAGAATGTTAACCTGGTTCTATTGACTTCCCGAGACGGCTAACTTTGCAGTCAAACTTAAAAAGTCACTGACACAAATACAGACAATGATGGACGGTGATGTGAATTTTTTCATTTCTGAACTTGCTCGACCGCTCAAGAGTAAAATTTAAAAAAACAAACAAATATAAACATAAACAAATATATATATATAATATATTTATTATATTATTATTAAATATATTATTAAATATATATATATATTTTTTTTTTCACTTAGACAGCTGTTAGTGCGAAGTTTGCACCCCATTCGGCATTGACGTTAATGCGTGTGAAAATCCTCCGTGTACAGTATTTTGACATATGATGAAGCATCCGCCAGTCCACGGTTACATGGAAAGAGGGGCGCAAACACGGGAAAGATGACAGGCCGGCAGACGAAGGGGTGTTTTGATGCGGGGGGGGGGGGGTGTCGACGGAGCTTTTATGTGAGTGATTTGTTCTTGACGGCGTCCGCTCATTAATCTTTTACATCTTCGCCTCTGGTTGTTATTGCTCAGAAGCCCGTCAGGCTCCCCTCACTTATTTTGACAACAGCGCTTACTTTCATCTTCGTATCAACAACGAGGGACGGCGAGCGAGTTCTTGTTTCGGCTACGTACTTCTGAGATCTTTGTTTTGTTTTGTCGATAAAATGTTAAATAACAGGCACGTTTCTGGGGGCTTGGTTTGGATTTTCATCACCGATTTTCTCTTTTTGGGGAAAGGGGGCAGTTGCTTGAGGTTTTTTTTTTTTTCATGCACCCTCACTCATTGCGCCATCTATAAATAAGAGTAGTATCTACAAAAATTGTATACGTATACCTAAAACTTTACCTTTTTTCACATTAAAAGAAAAAAACTCCTTTTTTTTTTACAGTGTTTATACTGGTTACAGGTTAGTCTCAAAGTGAAAAAAATAAGTGAATCAAAATGACTGAAAAAAAAAATGCACTTGGTTGGCAACACTTTCAGCGTATGCCCTGCCTACTGCCCAAGGCCAGCTGGGATAGGCACCAGCAAGCCTGCTGCTAGTGGCTAGAGAAAATGGATAGATGGATGGAAGTTTTACTCTATTTAGAATGGGATCAAATATAGACTTTTCAGCTTAAAATATATTGTATTTTTAGACAATTAGCTGCACCAGGTTATAAATTGCACCAACTAAATTTTTTGACAGAATTTTCACAATTGTCACATATAGACTGTGACGGACTAAAAACTGCAGGATGTAGCATCAGATATTTGCGCAGAAGGATGGTAATATAACGTTTTAAAAGTTTTTGTTTCTATTCAAAATTTATTTTTTTCCAAATTGCTTGGTTAAAATCATGCCTTTCACTGAACATGCATGCACATTTACAAATAAGATAAAATAACAACATTGTTACATCAACGGTTGTTAGAGTAATGCACCAACACAACAGTAACATGCTACATTTGCATCATAGAGTGAGCAGTGGGTTAGGTAGTAAAATAGCAGTTCAAATTCTAAATACATATTTTGATTGGGTCTTTGTTTACTGGGAGATTGCCTTCTAGTGGCGAGTAAAAAAACTGCAGAGAAAACGCACTGTACTTTAAGCTGCAGGTTTCAAAGCGTGAGAAAAAATGTAGTGACTTATATTCTGAAATTTACGGTACTCTATTAAATGGTCAAAAATCTATTTTTTTTTTTTTTTACAGAAGTGAAACAGTGAAATATCCCTATATAGAAAAACATTAATTATTCAAATCAAGGCAGTTTGACCCTGAGCCGCAGATAGCTGAAAAGCATGTAACATGTAATCTGTAGAGCACAGGAAAAAAAAACAAAAAAAAACGGTGTAATCCATCTGAGAAGTGCATGTGGACATCAGATGGAAGGAAGATAGAAGCTCCTCGCCATTCTGCTCTTCAGCCCATCGCGCAAACGCTGAAATTGCATCCCGTTTTTCCATGCGTGTTATATACGCGCTTCTTTCCTTAAGGTCGCGTTGAAAAAAAAAAAAAATGCTTTTAACGGAATTCTCTTCTCCGCGCACGCCGCTCAGATTTAATTACATCCACGACGGGAACTGATTATGCGTTTGACCCTTTTTCGTGGTCGTGCCCAATTATTTCCTCATGCGGCGTGATCACGTTTCTAATCAAATGTTGTTCTTTTTTTAAAAAGGGTGTGCTGGTCTCTTTAGAATAAGTTTTTTTTGTTTTTTTGTCCAAATTCAATTTTACCTTTTTTCCCGTCATTATATATATATATATATATATATATATATATATATATATATATATATATATATATATATATATATATATATATATATATATATACATATATACATATACATACATATAGTATCATATACATACATTACATACAGTACAATATATGCATATGTGTATGTTCATATATCATATTACATACAGATACATGTATACATATATGCATATATATGTATATACAGTAATATACATAATCATACACATATGTGTAAATACATGTATGTATCCATTTTATCACACGTATACATACATACATTATATATTCCATATATATATTACAACTTTATTCCTTGGATATTTCCTTTTATATATATATATATATATATATATATATATATATATATATATATATATATATATATATATATATATATATATATATATATATATATATATATATATATATATATTTCTTGATCGATTCAAATTTAAAACATTCAAATTGACCCTACCCTGAAAGTTAAATCCAAGTTTCAAAATAAAAGCAAAAAATTAAGTTTGTCTTTGTTTTCCTCCTCTAGTTAATGCATTTATTGATTCAAACTGTTCAGTGGAACACTGCTGCATTAAAAAATAAAATAAAATAAATAAAAGCCAAAAATAACTTGTGGTAAAATTGCAGTTTTTCATTTGACTTTTAGAATTGTATTCCTTAGTTGACGACGTTATTAGTTTTCCAATCATAAATCTGACATATTTTGATTGAGTCAAAGTCTTCAAACTGTAAACCGTTTAACTAGCTAAGCAAAATTTCAAAATAAAAGCCCAAATATATTTTTTGTTTTCCTCAGTTTTTTACATTCATTGATTCGTTGTTCAGCTTTACACTCCCAGTTTGTTTTCAAAATTTCAAAATAAAAGTATACCTTGTTTAAAAAAAATACAAAAAAATCTTTACAGAAATTGTAATCTTCAGTTAAGTTGACAACATCATTATTTTTGGTGTACAAGTAATACTTTTAAAAATACTTTTTGCCACTTGCTTTCTCCCGAAAATGACATCACATGCTCGAGGCTTGGTTCACGACCAATCACATCTCACCTGGTTTCCAGATTTGGTCATGTGACATTTGCAAGCTGAGCCGCGATTGGTCGATCCCTGAGCCCCGAATCCACGTGATATCATTTTCAGTCGTCAGGAAAATGACCTTTTTGAAGGTATTAATTAGACATTAAAAATCTTAGTTAATAAACCACTAATATTGACTTTTTTTTTTACTGCTGAAAATTGCTATATGAGTAAAAAAAAAAAAAATAGAGTGACAAAAGTAGAGCTGAAAGCGTTCGATCGGGGAGACTGCGCTCCAAATCCATCTGCAATGAAGCTGCGGCAAGACTCAAACTTTTTTTTTTTTTACCTTTTCCTGTTTTTGTACTCCTTCCTTTTTAAGGTCACATGCCTTATAAATCCAAATCATTTCCTTTAATCCTCTCAGGAATCACCTGAATGAATACCCTTTTGGTGGAGGAATTTCAAGTCTTCTTTTTTTTTTCTTTTTCAAAGCCCTCAAATGAGCATCAAAAGGGTATTTGAGGCAGCCCAGCTGCTTAAATTCACAAATGCCCTTCAGCTGCCTTTAAACTCTGTCTCACCTGGACCCAGCAGGCGCACGCTTCAAAATCGACCGGCGGAATCCTAATGTGGATCCTCAACTAATTGTTCACTTTTGGACATGTCCGCATAACTCAATGTTGTCATCATCTCATTCATTTGCCAAGGCATTTATTTGAATGCTCGTTTTGAGTTAGTTTCTTTGATCTTCATATCACAGGCATTTTTATATCAAGGGGAAAGTAATGAAAGACACCAGGGAGCTGAAATTTCACCCAGGTACTTAAATCAAGAACTCAAGTAATTGATTACTTTAGTACTTAAGCCTTTTGCAGTATTTTGTCCAATTCAAGGGCATTTCACATCAAAGGGAAAACAATGAAAGAAGACAACAGGGAGCTGAAATTTCACCCAGGTGTTTAAATCAAGCACTCAAGTAATTGATTACTTTAGTACTTAAGCTTTGTGCAGTATTTTGTCAAATTCTTTGATCTTTACATCAAAGGCATTTCACATTAAAGTGAAAGCAATGAAAGGAGATGTTTTGAAGCTGAAATTTCACCTAGGTGTTTAAATCAAGCACTCAAGTAATTGATTACTTTAGTACTTAAGCTTTGTGCAGTATTTTGTCAAATTCTTTGATCTTTGCATCAAAGGCATTTCACATTAAAGGGAAAGCAATGAAAGAGGATGCTAAGTAGCTGAAATTTCACCCAGGTGTTTAAATCAAGCACTCAAGTAATTGATTACTTTAGTACTTAAGCCTTGTGCAGTATTTTGTCCAATTCTTTGATCTTTGTATCAAAGGCATTTCACATCAAAGGGAAAACAATGAAAGAAGACACCAGGGAGCTGAAATTTCACCCAGGTGTTTAAATCAAGCACTCAAGTAATTGATTACTTTAGTACTTAAGCCTTGTGCAGTATTTTGTCCTATTCTTTGATCTTTACATCAAAGGCATGTCACATCAAAGGGAAAAAAATGAAAGAAGACACCAGGGAGCTGAAATTTCACCCAAGTGCTTCAATCAGGCATTCAAGTGATTGACTACTTTAGTACTTAAGCCTTGTTGGGTATTTTGTCCAAGTCTTTGATTTTTACATCAAAAGCATTTCACATCAAAGAGAAAGCAATGAAAGGAGATGCTAAAAAGCTGAAATTTCACCCAGGTGTTTAAATCCAACACTCAATTGATTACTTTAGTACTTAAGCCTTTTGCAGTATTTTGTCCAATTCTTTGATATTTACATTAAAGGCATTTCACATAAAGGGAAAATAATGAAAGAAGACACCAGGGAGCTGAAATTTCACCCAGGTACTTAACTCAAGCACTCAAGTAATTGGTTACTTTAGTACTTAGGCCCTGTGCAGTATTTTGTCCAATTCTTTGATATTTACATCAAAGGCATTTTCACATCAAAGGGAAAGCAATGAAAGGAGATGCTAAGAAGCTGAAATTTCACCCATTTGACAAATGACTCGCTAATCGTCCTTGTACACCAACATCACTTTATTCCTTGGATATTTCCTTCTACAAAATTGAATTGAAAATATGGAAAAAAAAAAAAAAAACGTGCATCTGCAGCTCCCAAGTCATGGAGTGCCATTTGATACCGTACACCCCGACGGCAAGAATACTGTAAATACATTTCGGAAAGATAGCCAAACAACAGGGATATTTAACACGGTCGATAATAAGGAATACATTCACATTTCTCTGTGTGCTTAATAGGCTTTCCTTTCTAAAACAGAAAAAAAAAACTTTATTGATCCGCATTAGAGGAGCCAAGTCCCGTGGCGGTCGGAGGAGAATGCAACTTTTCCACAAGTTCTTGTCTTAGCAAGTCCCAGTTTGGTCAAATTTTGTCTCCTTGCCAAAGAAGGTGACACAGAGAGGTCTCAGGCACTTTTTGAAATCTTGAGGTTTTTGAGTCTTGATGACCACTGAAATACGATCACCTGTTTTCCAAGACAAACTACTAGCTACGCATATTAAAAATAAATACATACATAATAATAATTATATATATATATATATATTAGAGGTTATTCAGATCTTCTTTTAATCACAGGATTGGTAAAGTTTGAGAGAGCAGACTGGGTCAGGATTATGCATTCATATGAAAACAAACTTTGGACAGATCTTTGATATTTTTTAAATATAAGTAACCTCCAAAATGGGAGTGGTACAGGAGTGGGGGTTGTTCTGAACGGGGGCGTGATGGGATAGGAAATGTTTACATCAGGACAAGGACAGGACAATATTTATTTATTTATTTATCTTACAATGGTCCTGTACACTACTTTTTTTTTTTTTTTTGCTATGCGAGTGGGATAGGACGGCAGTAAACTTAAATTACTGTCAATTAGTAGGCGTTGAAAGTATATGCTAGTAATTCAGTATTGCAAATACTGTATCGTAAAAATGGAAAAATGTAAAATAATAAATAAAACCCGCCCAACCAACCAAGGCCGGAGTTCAAAACATTGACACTATTGCGCAAAACGTGATATTTTTATTGTATTATATGCAGATTTTCTGATTTTGATGGATTTGATGCCGCAGGGCATTTTGGTTCATTATTAGGAGTAGGAAAAAATGATTTCATATGTTGAAGGATGATGTGTTGAATTTGACTCCAAGTAGTTTCCTCGAAGGAATGGCCTTTTGTTCATTTCAGCACTTTAACCTGACACCAATTATAACTAGGAAACACACACACACACACACACATTACACTTTTCCTGAAGAACAAGTTAAGTCCAAACAAAAACGGAATCAATCAAACAGCTGTCCTTTGTAAGTCCATTCAAAAAGACATTTTTGTATTTCGTTGAGAAGCAGCTCCAGAAAACATCTCTGTTCACTTAACGCCATTTATTCCGCGGAAGAAAATCTGAATCCGAGATAAGAATATATAAGTATTATAAAAAGTTTTTTTTCCCAAATGTCATTGCTGTCCTTTTGTGATCCATCTGAGGGGAGCTGCACTTTAAAGCCTTGAAGGTTCATATTAGCCTTGTGCTAAATGTCCTGGATATTTGCACATCCCGGATCCCGTTTGAGTCCATTTCGGTTTTTGGGTGTCTCCACCCGGACCGTCATGGTGGTTAAAAGGGAACTACAGCGTGGTGTAAATGTAGACAAAGATGATGACCAGTAAGTTGAGGACGGTTCCGATAATGCCCAACATGGCCAAGATGGTCTCCTCTTTGCTTTCTTTGTCTTGGCTTCCCCTTTCCTCGTCACTGTAGACCGAGTTGACCATTTTCCCCGGAAGCATCTGGAGGTTGCGTCTCAAAGCCGTCTGCGGGGGGGACACAAAAATTCACGTTAACGTCATCTGCTTTTTCTTGCGCTCTTGTGCGGTATTTTGTCCAATTTTTGGAACTTCGCATCGAAGGCGTTTCAGGAAAAGGATTAAAAGGAGACGCTAGGGAGCTGAAATTTCACCCAGATGGGGACATCGTGTCAAAGCTCAACATGGCATGAGCACTTAGTCATCACACTTGCAGAAGTGTATCATCCCTTGGTATTTTGTCCAATTTTTGGAACTTCACATCGAAGGCGTTTCAGGAAAAGGATTAAAAGAAGACGCTAGGGAGCTGAAATTTCACCCAGATGGGTGAAAAATCGTGTCAAAGCTCAACATGACATGAGCACTTAGTCATCACACTCGCAGAAGTGTATCATCCCTTGGCTAAAACGGAAGAAAATGACCCAAAATGGTCAAAATACATCACGAGGGTTACTAGCCCAAAAATCAAGATCTGTAATGGATTTTTTTGTGATATTGTTGCAGTAGGACACCGGTGATGACGAGTGACTTTTACTTTTTTAGTTTTAGGCACAACCCATGTTAAAACGTCGCTAATACTTTCTACCACGACAATGAGCACTTTTCTCTCTCTTATTTTAAAATCTAACAGAGGAAGAATACGATTGGCTGCTTGCAAAGTTGATTCAACAAATTGCCTCTTTGAAAATAACTAGATGGCAAGAATTGTTTTAATTTGTACAATAAATCTCTCTTGAATCTCTTCTATTCTCCCAATCTGTAAATATCAAAAATTGTCACCTGGCTTCCCGCATGTCACGCCGTGTGACGTACTGCCTCCATGCCGCCGCCATGTTTTATTCACGTTTTTTCTTTAATAGAATAACATCCATCTGCTCCGTTCAAAGTGCACAAAAGGCGCGCGCTGTTCCCAGCGATGAAACATTCATTGTTCGATGCGGGCTACGCTTGTGCAGAAACAATGTGCCCTTTACTTAGTTTTACGGCTTATAACCCATTCAATCCCAAAGACGTATTTTTACATATTTTAGACTTTTTTTTGTTGTCCATGTGGGTTAGGGTTATAAACAAACAAAGAATAAATAAAAACTCACGAAAGCTACGTAAAAATACGTCTTTGGGATTGAATGAGTTAATTTTTTTAAGCAGCGATTCATGCTCATTTCCAAGAACTGAAATCATGAAATAATGAAGTGATTTGTTGATCAAAAAAAGTTTCAAAAACGCAGTTTTCTTGATTGGAAACACTCTCACAAATGAAAAAATTGCAAGACTAAATTTATTGCCGGGCCAATTTGATGTGTAATTATATGAACGTTTAAGAAACTTTTTTGTTTTGTGTTAGACCAACGGAGGATCTAAAAATGCTACGAAATGAATTAATCAAGACATATTTTCACTCATAATTGTCTGATTCTTGGGAATTTCAACCTCTCACCAGGAAATATCAAATTTTTTGCTGTCCTTCACCATGGCTGAATAAATAAACACATAACTAAATACCTAAGCTTGAACGCCTGAACTCTTGGAAGATACGTAAAAACACGTCTTTGGGATTGAATGAGTTCATGATCTTCTTGTAGATGTTTAAAGCTAGCAAATACAAACAATGGCGCCACATCTGATTTTCAACTAATGAGAGATGTGTGTAAAAAGTAACTGTAGTTTTTTTTTTTTTGTTTGTTTGTGTTTTGGGTGTGTGTGTGTGTGTGGGGGGGGGGGGGGGTTATATCCCAGGGGCTCGCAGCTTGTGCAAGTTGGCATGGCAAAGCTCTCAGGAGAAACGCGTTTCCTTTTTGCAGGTCAGTGGGTTGCACACGGCGACTAGCGACAGCAAAAGCTTGGAGGCTTATAGTGGAGCAAAAATAGACTTCATGACAGCGAGTAGAAAAGCTATAGTGCGATTGGATAATAAACTACATACGAGCTTGGATAACTTTTCCCGTGCAAGTCGGACGATTATTTACGAACTTTATGTTAAAAGTAGAAAAGTGTGTAATTATACGTTTTGGTGCACTGGTAGCAACACAAAACTGCACAAAATATGAAAAGAAAATTTGTGAAAAATTGATGCGTTGTCAAAAATAGTTGTAATTGCCTAAAGATGCCACTAGAGGGCAGCAAAGCAGGAGTTTCATCCAAACAAAGCTCCACAACTGACTTCAATGTAGTTCCCTCACATTGCATCGACATGCCAACACAATGAGAGCAAAGGACTACTTTTGTCCAAATGAAGGTCCTCAACTTAGACGTAATTCCCAGGCACAGAATAGCGAAGCGCTACTTTCGTCTAAGTGAAGCTCCTCAAATTACTTCGACAAGATTCCTTGGATGCGGAATTTGACAAAATGAAAGCAATGCACTATTTTTGTCCAAATGAAGCCCCCTAAATAACTTCTATGTGATTCCTTGACACCATTATACCACAATATGGTAGCAAAGTACTACTTTTAGCGGAGGCTCCTCAATTTGCTTCATGTAATTCATCTGCAATGAAATTCCGCAACATGCCAAAATGAAGCTCCTCAACTTACTGTTATGTAATTTCTAGGCCCTGACATTCCACAACTTGATAACAAAGTGTCCAAACAAAGTTCCTCCACTTACTTTGACATCATTCTGAATTAAATTATTTCCACAAAATGACAGCAAAGCACTACTTTTGCCCAAATTAAACTCCTTAATTCACCTCAACGTAATTCCTTGGCTGCAAAATTTCACATATTGAAGGCAAAGCACTACTTTTATCAAAAAGGAGCTCCTCTACTCATTTCAACATAACTTCTTGGCAACAAGACTTCACATGATCGCAAAGCACGACTTTTGTCCAAATGAAGATTCTCCATTACTTCAGCGTAATTCCTTGGCCCTGATAATTTCACAAAATAGTAGCAAATGACTACTTTTGTCCAAATAAGTCTTCTCTACTTATTCCAATGTAATTCCTCGGCACCAAGATTTCACAAGATGATAGCAAAACACAACTTTCGTCCAAATTAAGCTCTTCAGTTTACTTCAACATAGTTCCTTAGTATAGAGGTGTCACAAGATGGCGAAAAAGCTCTACTTTTGTCCAAATTAAGCTCTTCAGTTTACTTAAACATAGTTCCTTGGTATAACGGTGTCACAAGATGGCAAAAAAGCTCTACTTTTGTCCGAGTGAATCATCTCAGCCGATTTCACACAAAACATGAGCGCTACCTTTGTCCAAATGAAGCTCCTTGACGCTTGATTGAGCAACAGGCCACAAACGGCAGGACATAAAAAAGGACAGAGATACACACACACACACAACAACACGAGATCGATAAAAGACGTGTCACAAAACAGGCAATGAAATTGCAAAACAAGTGTGGTTAATCCTTCCACACACGCTGTACTGAGCTCTCCAACTTGGTGTGCGTCACTATGCGTGCTTGCAGGTCTACTTCCTGTCTTGTGTGGATCATGGATCAGAATCAAGATGAGCTCTGAACAACCTTGTTGACAATAAGAGGCTCTTTGAGGAGAAACGGCACACCTGATTGCGGGAGAATGTTGCTTTCACGATCCATAAATTCGCCTCTGGGAAGGGGGGATGTCGTTGCGGTTCAGGTCTTAAGGTCGGTTATCTTAAGAACCCCCCCACCCCCCCCCCCCGCACACACACACACACACCTGAAAGACGTCTGCCAGATACAAACCATCAAGAAATGGAGGACAAGTCCGTTTTGAATTGAATTCCCAAAAAATAATGTCGATCCTGTTTGTCACAGACTTGTTGGATGCTTTGCATTTATGTGCTAGGCTAAATTTGAGCTGCTTCTGCTTCTTACAAGGTATAAATATCACTCTAACCTTAGCCAGAGCCCTGTCTAGGCTTTTATTTTGTTCAATTGGGTATGTGCCAATAGAATGGGATCACCTGGTGAATTTTCTTTTTATATTCATGTGCTGATTTGTTCATTGTACATAGAAAAACATAGTGCCAAAAACAAGTCGAAATCGTGTTTTTTTTTGCTGTAAATTTTTTTTTAACCCCATAGTTCTGGGAATCCCCATTTCAGGAAAACTGCTAAACAAACTTTTGCATCCTCAAAATTCAATTTTATGATACATTTTACGCTTCACATCAGTAAATTTTGTTGAAGAAAAGCAAGACAAATGAACTGAAACTACTTTACTGTCTGCGACATCGCTTCTTAGTTTTTTATTCTTTACTCGCTCCTTCTGTAATTGCATTTAACGCGTGGTCCCGCCTATTGATTTGTACCGAATTATCAGACCAACAACTCTCACAGTATATACCAACGAGCCAATCAGTGTCCACTTTAGAGTCGGATTTCCAACCCGCTACGGATCTAATCAGCGTAAAGAAAAAAAACTAAGTTAGCGAATCAAAAATTAGATGAACAAATTTTAATTTTCAGCATTTATATCTTCCTGGGAGCCGGACTATTCATTTGCGTCCACTGTTGTGTCCATTTTGTCTCAGCAAGGCAGCAAAGTGAATTGCATCATTTGAAAGGTCAGAATGTCCTCTACAAAGCACACTAGGTCTTAGTAGTGTAGCCCCAATGAGACCAAAGCTACAGAGCAAAAACCAATGTCCACTACAGTGGACACAAATGAACAGGGTGGGTTTCAAGAATACAAATATGTTTGCCACAAAATTTTATTATGTCAAACATATTTCTGGCTCAGGAAACACTGGGATGTGAAATTAGGCTATATAATGATATCAATTTTTGCACAACACTACACTATATGCGTATTTTTTTTCCATACATTAGTATGAAATTGGACCGCTAGAACTCTGCTTATTACCATAGGCGAAGGAAGCTCATTTTGCTCCAATGGATTCGTTATTTGACTTTGCGCCATCCGGAAGAAGTACAACGGCTTGTGTTATCTTTCACTATTGATTGCTCCTGTCACTCAACAGCTCATTTGAACACTTTCATGCCTGATTAATCCGGGCCGTCATTGTCAAGGCCGCGCAGCAGTCCAACCTTTTTTTTTTTTTTTTCCCTACCCTGTTATTATCCTTGCGAGGCCGGGCTCGCACCTGTGCAGCAACAGACCCGCAGGCGTTTCAAACAAAACACAGCGAGATGAAAAAAAGAGCAGACGGAAGACGCGGCGGCAGACGGACAACAAATCCCGACACTTCTGCCGGCTTGCGCCTAATAGGAGCTAACATCCGCAGATCAGTGGAGAGTGAAACCGTTTGCCACGTGAATAAATCGCCAGCACGTCAAAGGAGGGAGGGCCAGATGCTAACGCGCCCCGACAAGGCACGCTCGCTCTCGGCGCGGCGGAGACGCGCATGCAGGTGCACGCCCACCGCTACACACTTGAAGATTAGAAAGCGTCTCCTGCTGTCAACCGGAATGACAATCCGCTTTTTATTCCCGCCTTTGACAGAATGACCTTGTTCTGTTGGCGAAAAATGGAGTAATTGGCTGTCTTGATAGTTTAAGCCGTAAATATTTCCCATGATCCCACCGCAGTCATGTCAAACTCAACTTATAACACTATAATCAATTCATTCAACCTCAGACATATTTTTACGTTCAACATAACTCCATACATTTAATCCCAGGTACTTATTTACCTTATTTTCCGTACCATAACGTGTTATGTACAGTACGTACACTGGCAGCAATAAACCAATCAGAGAACATTACGTAGTGCGCTTAGTACATACGCTGGCATATTATTATTATACGCTATTATTATACGCTTGCACGTATTATTTACAGTTCGTACGCTAGGAGCGATAAACCAATAAGGGAACATTAACGTATTATGTACAGTACGTATGCTGGCAGCAATAAACCAATCAGAGAACATTACGTAGTGCGTTCAATACATACGCTGGCAGCGATAAACCAATCAGAGAACATCACGTATTATTTACAGTTCGTACGCTAGGAGCGATAAACCAATAAGGGAACATTAACGTATTATGTACAGTACGTACGCTGGCAGCAATAAACCAATCAGAGAACATTACGTAGTGCGTTCAATACATACACTGGCAGCGATAAACCAATCAGAGAACATCACGTATTATTTACAGTTCGTACGCTAGGAGCGATAAACCAATAAGGGAACATTTACGTATTATGTACAGTACGTACGCTGGCAGCAATAAACCAATCAGAGAACATCACGTATTATTTACAGTTCGTACGCTGGCAGCGATAAACCAATCAGAGAACATTACGAAGTATGTTTAGTACGTACGCTAGGAGCGATAAACCAATAAGGGAACATTAACGTATTATGTACAGTACGTACGCTGGCAGCAATAAACCAATCAGAGAACATTACGAAGTACGTTTAGTACGTACGCTGGCAGCGATAAACCAATCAGAGAACATCACGTATTATATACAGTTCGTACGCTAGGAGCGATAAACCAATCAGAGTACTTCACGTACTTCACTGAAGTAATGTTTTACTTTGGGTAGTTGAGTACAAGAGTAATCCATCACTTTGTTACTTTAACAACTAAAGTTATAGATTACTTTAGTACTTCTACACTTTTTTACTATATTACCTAAAGGTAAATTTTTCCAGCCAAAACCTTAAGGAAAGTTAGCTCGGAAAAAACATGGAAAGAGCTGTTTACGTGCTTCTGTGCTACTGGTTTAGCTACCGCGTTGATTGGATTTTTTTTTTGCCGTCAACTGAAAATTATATCACGTGTGTTCAATGACAGTAGCAAAACAGTAAAAACACTATGATGTCATCAGACAAGTCATAAAAACTGCAGTAATGAAAGGGTGAGAGCACATATTTGAGCGAAAGGCTTCTAAGAGTCAAGAATGCGTAAAAAAAACAAATAAACCGCACGAGCCAATAAATTTACTCAAAATAAGCCAGCGTGTTACGAGGGCTGCTAATTAATCGAGTTTTAATAGCGATTACTTTATTGTCTTAATTCAGCTAATCTATTAACATTAAAAAAGTCAAGCACTTTTTTTTGATTACAAGTCAAATCAAGCACCACCACTAGGGGGCAATATATTATTTACCAGTGTGAAATGGCGTTGAGTTTCTCACTTGTTTCTTAATATTTCCAGTGCTGGCTGTCAATTGAGACCCACTTTGAAAAACTGGCAAAAAATGTGAATAATTGAGTTTGAAATGACCAAAAATGACATTTTGAATGTTAGTTGATTAAAATTTGCTTGAAAGTAAATCATGTGCTTGCTTCTAATGGTTTGTCCTTGCCAAGTACATTAACTGTGTTGCCCTGTGTGTCATTTGTTTTCATTTTTATTTAACTTATTCATTTAGTTTAGTTTATTAATATTAATTTGAAGAATCACGCCTTGAACACTTGTTTATATGCTGCCTGTTTCAAAAACGTGCAATAAATAGACATGTTCAACCAAACATTTATTTAAATTTCAATTTTACCCAAAATAATGACGATTATCATTTTAGCCATAATGGTGCGGCTCTACTATGATGTAAGTTATAAAAACTGCAGTAATGAAAAATGAGCGCACATATTTGAGCGAAAGGCTTTTAAGAGTCAAGCCTGCGTGAAAAAAAAAAAAAGCACGACCCAATAAATTTACTCAAAAGAAACCAGCGTGTTGCCGAGGGGTCATACGTCAATTAAAGTCATTGTCGGCGTTACGTAAGAGCAACTTGAACCTGTTAAGAGCATGCCTGACATGACCGGGATCACCTGGAGCTTCTTCTTTTTTTTTTTTGCCCATAAATAATTCACCAAAAAAAAAAAAAAAAAAGTGATCCCTGAAAGGCCCTTGTCCTCTTTCGGTTTCCTTCATAAAATATGCAGACCTACCTTGCAAAGTATCAGGAAAAACATGGACATGCTGGAGGTGGACACTTCCCGGGAGCGGAGCTGAAGTGACGGCGGACCCCCCTCATCCTTCAGCTCACCTAGCGCTCCACTTTATCCGTCCGTCTCTCAACTTGCCGAGCCGGAGAAGGCTTCTTCTTCTTCTTTTTCTTTTTCGCGGAACGATGATGTCGAGTTGAGGAACGGATGACGGGGCTGATGCGGGCGTGAGCGAGAGAGTGGCATGTGAGCACCTCCGTCCTCTGTCGTCTCACTTCTGCAAACAAAGAAACAAAACAAAACCCCCTCCAAAAAGTCACTTTTTCTTCTCGGACATTTTTTTTTTTTTTACCGCAAAACTTTCAAGTTTTTTTTTTTTTTAAGCACCTTTTTGTCAGGAGTGCCGCGAAGGGCTCCTTTCAGACGAGAGGCATCCCCATACTCTCCCTCTCCCTCGTTTTTTCTCTGCCTGACGCGCCCCCCCCCACTCACGGCATATTAATGCAGCTGCGGTTGCCCGGCAACGCACTCGAGGGAGTCTCACACGCGCACGCACACACACACACGCTGGCGACAAGAAGCGATTGTGACAGAGGCCAGGATGAGGGGCGCCGGTCTCCTCCGGTATGTTTGGAGGACGGGTGTGTGTGTGTGTGTGTGTGTGTGTATCTGTGTGAATGGCGAGGTGTGTGTTTGATATTCATTTCTAATTAGGGCTGAATGACTTTGAAAATAATCTAATGGCCATTTTTTTTCCTCCTCAATATTGCCGTTGCAATTTATAATGAGATCTTTTTTTTTTAAGTCCTCTACTCGTGTTTTTCTTTTTTTTTATTACAACACAGGCAATAAATTAGATCTCCTGTTATGTTTGTTTGTTGGGAAGATCAATAATGTCCCTGAGTCACTTTGACCCGGGGCATATTTAACTCATTCGATCCCAAAGACGTATTTTGTATGTGTTTTTTTTTTTTTTTTTAGACACTTAATCAGCACTATTATTTATTTTGAAGTGTTAGACTAAAAGATGATCTCAAGATTGGTAGTGTGTAGTGAGTTCATCCAGATTGATTTTAATTTGAAAATTGTCCTTGGAATTTTAACCTCTCAACAGTAAATATCTGTTTTGTTTTGCTGTCCTTCCACACATGGATGAATAAATAAACAGACAGACAAATAAACAACATTATAAATAAATGTCTGGGATTAAATTGGATTAAATCCTTGGTGTACAAAAGATACCTAAAAAGACGTTTTTGGGATTGAACAAGTTAATCGCCAGAATGTGCTAGAAATGTGTACAATCCAAATCAAAAGTATATATATTTTTTAACCTGCGATATATGTTCTTTTTTAAAGAACTGCAATAATGTCTCTTGGTCAAAATGACCCAAAGCGATGTGTGTTTATCAAAAAGTGTCAAAAAAAAAAAAAATGCGGTCACAAATCAACTAAAGCAATATTAAATTCATAGCTGTTTGTTGCATTTGTTTCCCTGGAATAGTCATAACATTCCAGGTCAATTTGACCCGGACTTATGTGTATTACACAAAGGATTCAGAAACTTTTTTGTATGTGATACTAATTTATAACAAATTTCTCGGGTCATCTTGACCCAGCTTTTGTTTATTGATTTAAATAAAAGGTCAACAGTCTTTGAACTTAAAAAAGCTTTTACTCGAGCATCATACGTAAATATGATTTGAAATAATCATTTAAAAATGCAATTGTGATTAATTATGAAAAATTTTGCAATTAATTCAAGATTTTTAATGTTAGAATGCTGCATCAACAACAGTAACACACCTGGTTGCATTTACTAGCAGAGACTGCCCCCTGGCGGCCAGTAAAAAAAACAAAATCAAATACTTGTACATTGATGATCGTGTAACTACTATATCGTGATTATTGTCATTGTTAAAATATTTTTATAATAAAGTACAGAGAGTCATTTTACTTTCCTCACTTACAATTGCCACACCTTACCCCACCATCCTCATGCAAAGTATGAGACGAATAGCGCCATCCAATGCAAGTAACCTCCGGGATATTTTACAAGGCAATGAAGCACTAGGACGAATTGTCCGTCCTTTTCTCCTCCTTTGCCTCGCTTCACCTCTGCCAGACAAAAGGACGCCGGCTTTCGGTGTTTGTCCCCCAAGAAGGAGAAGAAATGACTCACACATAGGGCAGACTGAACATTTCTCATTTTAAGACACTTTAACGCCTTGAATATTTATCGTTCTTCATCAGCTCACACTAAACCTAATAGTTGCGTCTTTGTGAGGGAGCAACCCGTTTTCGTTCCCGGGGAGGCTAATAACATCCAATAAAATCATATTTTGCTTTTACAAACATTTTTTGTACTTGAAAAAGCAGGAAAGTCATTTAACTTCAATGTAAATGCCCCTTGCTGTACATTTTTTTTCCATGTTGATTTTTCTCTCATTTGGTGAAAAACTCACCTATTTGCATTTTTGTGTTCTTTCTGAAATGTTCTCGAATGCAATAAAAGAGCAAACATTCGCCTAAATATTAATTCGGACGCTAATTGGTCCAAGTACATATCATTTTCATGCAATTCACATCATTCTGATTTTAAAAAGTGCAAAAAAAATCTGTTTTCCCCAAATTCAATACTGACACTTTTATAGTTGTCACCTTATATTATGGGATGCATTTACTTCCAGAAAATCCATACGATTCACGCCATTCAAATTTCAACATGCAGCGGACCCTCACCATACGAAATGAAGCAATTTCGTAGTTGGGATCGTAAAGCGAAATTATCGTATTTCGGGCAAGAGAAACCTATGCTAATTAGTTCATGCGTGCAAAACCCCAGGTAAAAACATCAACATTTTATATACATATTAAAAATTAAAAGCAAAGTAGAAAGTAAGTACTGCTTAAAAATTACTTAAATACTTATTAAAAATTGGCAGTTTTCCCCAAATTCTACATTCGTAGTCCTATTTTTCCCGCCTATCACTTTGAGACGCATCTATTTCCGGAAAATGCATACAACTCCCATAATTCCAATTTCAACTTATTAAAAAAAACCTCTTATTTTTCTCAGTTTTCCCAAAAATCAAGATTCTTACCCAGAAATTCTCTATTCATTTCATTAAGCAATTTCGTAGTTTGGATCGTAAAGCGAAATTATCGTATTTCGGACAATTCAAACCTATGCTATTCATGTGTGCAAAACCCCAGGTAAAAACATCAACATTTTATATACATATTAAAAATTAAAAGCAAAGTAGAAAGTAAGTACTGCTTAAAAATTACTTAAATACTTGTTAAAAATTGGCAATTTTCCCCAAATTCTACATTCGTAGTCCTATTTTTTCCGCCTATCACTTTGAGACACATCTATTTCCAGAAAATGCATACAACTCCCATAATTCCAATTTCAAATTATAACAAAAATCTCTTATTTTTCTCTGTTTTCCCCAAACTCAAGATTCTTACCCAGAAATTCTCTATTCATTTTCACCGATTGTTCCTATTTGAAATTCAAAACATTCCTCTCACATTCGAAACAATATTCAAAGGGAAACGATTTGCTTTACGTTCTGAAATTTCACGCTCAATACCCTGAACATTTTGTGACTGACATGTCCTGAATTCACATCAACAAACCTACACCTAATCTAAAATCCTTTTAACTCGGGACAATGTGTCTTGGACCGATCAGAATAACAATAATATATATAAAAAAAAAATACCTGTACGTTAGGACCAGAATCTAAACAGAAAACATCCCTTTGACCAATATTCCATTATACGCGAGGGCTTTGTTGCCAGCGGATACGTTTGAAACGTCAAACAAGGGCCGGATGCGGCTTTGTGCTCCAAATGACCTGCGACGTCCAACAATAAAAATGGAAATGTAAAAAGGACGATTCACTCTGTGAAATGACGCTGCCGGTGTGCATAATGTGATGCCTGGCGGTGTCGCTTCCTGCAAGGACATTTATAACAATTAATCTGGGTTTCCATCAAATATTGTAAGCAAATCTGCGGAGCGCTCTGAACACATGCTGATAACGCAGCGTACGGCGTTGGCGGTAGTTCCGACCAGCTAATATCAGAATATCGGTGTAGAAACAGGCGCGGCCGCTTGGAGACGTTTTTTTTTCTCGCCGAGCTGTTCAATTTTGAATTCTCGTGTTTTCCAAGCGAGGTTGTTCACAGAAGTAGTAACGCGATTTGACGTGACACCAATTTTGAGGGAAACTTACGAAAAGCTCAACTTGACCTTGACTTGGTATTTCAGAGTCTCGATTTGACTTGGGCTCGAACAAGATGACATGACAAGTCTTGCCTGATAACAATCATCTGAATTTTCCAGACAGCGTGTCATTTGCTTTGTTTTTGAAAGAAAAGTCATTTTTTTCTGTAATGTGCATCTGGCAAGCCACCGGCACGCTACGACGTGGAGCGCAGGAGCCGCATCTGCAGGGAGATCCGAAGATGATTACATTCTGATTCAAGGATTTGACGGCTACATGCGAGTTTTGCAAATGGGGAGACACAACATCCAACTTCTTCTGCCACTATAAAATCCACAGACAGAAAAATTAGCTTAACTTCACAAGTTAGCTAACTGATATAACTGGTGAAACACTAACTACAACAGTCAATATTATCTAAGACTAATTTTGGACCACTAAAAACTAGCGTCTGCTCCAGATGTACGATACTTTAAATTTTGGTATTGATCGGTAACATATCGCTACCAATATCACCGATTCCAAAACCAAATACTTTTATCTTAACTCTCTCAGTGCCAAGCGTTATCGAAAAAGGAAACCTCGAGTGGGCCGGTATATTTAACATTTTCACTCGTCTTTCAAGGCCGACGGAATATTGTGTGCTATGTGGATGTAAATATGGGTGCTATCATATGAAAGATTGACTTCCATTCATTACTTTGATTTGCATGTAGATACGCTGCAATCCAATGGTCACTACAGTGCTCAATTAGCTTATTTTAGGTAAGCATTAATCAAGGGTGTCAGCATATTTGAAAAGAATTTTTTACTTATTATTATTATTACTATTTTGAAAGACGACTGGCACTGAAAGAGTTAAGGGGAGCGCTGGCCACAAGTGTCATTCATCCATCTATTTAAAAAAAAAACCAAGATGATGAGAATAACCTAAATATTTTACATGAGGAAAATTCTCAACCATGTCACGAAAAGAGTTTTAAAAACTAGCGTCTGTTCCAGATGTGTCCGATAATTTTGGTATTGATTGGTAACATGTAAATAACTGTTTACTTGTTATAACGCAGACACATTACCAAATGTTTTTACATTATTAAATTATGATCATACAAACCATTTGTTTGATTGAAACATTGTTTTTGATGTTCAAATTATTAAAGTTGTACAATTATGATAGAATAACGTGTCTTGTAGGAGGGCCCGAGAGCCAAATGGATGGGAACGGAAAGGGACAACATTACAGTTACTGTATAAAGTTTAATAATATATGTACTACAGTAATATTTGTCTTAAATATGGAAACTATACATATCTTCAATGTTTAAAAGTTTACATGCATAAAAATTTCATGGCTTGACGCTATGTCTCAGCTTTTCATTTATCGTGGGAATTACTGCATTTCACGCTTCAAAATTGTAAATTTAATAGAAAACAGCATCAAAACTGAACCGATGTCTCCAATATCATTTTTTTGTTTTTCATCCTTTTCCCTCTCCCTATAAAATTTGCGTTTTCAACAAGTGCTCCTCTCCTATTGGCCCATACTCATATAAAAGTAAATCAATACAGAGTAAAATTCAAAATGCATAGCTTTGAATGATGAATAAAAAGACAGATTACGTGCTTCCTAGAAATCGAATTTGAGGTACTAAAAACAAAAGCTTAAAAGTTATGCTGCATGACAGTTTGTTGGCGCAACAACAAAAGAAAGTGGCGAGGAAAATTAGCTGTTCTATGAAAATGTAGTGGACCAAAAAAAAAAAAAAAAAAAGATGTGTCACAGTCTCAATACGTCCCTTGAAAACTCATAAAAAATTGTATGTGGTTTGGTACTGGACCTCGAGGAGTTACTGAGTTGGAACAAGGGCAGAGGTGGCCAAGTCCGGCCCTCGAGAGCCACAATCCAGCCTGTTTTTGAATTTTTTTTTTTTTTTCCGCCTCAACCAACACACCTTATTCAAATGATCATATCATCAGCAAGGTTTGCAGAAGCCTGCTAACGACCCTAATTAAAATGCGATGTGTTGGTTGAGTGGAAACATCGAAAACAGGCTGGATTGCTCCTCTTGAGGACCGGAATTGTCCACTCTTGAGTCTTCTAAATGTGTCTCTCTATTGGTCCCAAAAAAATCTCCAAACTTACCAAGAGTTTTATGACTATACCTTAAATTTGCGCTAATTAAAATCTCCGATATACAGCGGGCCCCCGTGTTACGAGATTAATCCGTTCCGCGGTTTGGCTCGTAAGACGAATTCACCGTATGTCAGCAATCCAAACCTATGTTAAATACTTAATGCATTTACAACCCCAGATAAAAACTTCAAAATTGTACATACATATTAAAAAATGGTGTCAAAGTAGTGTAGTAAGTGCTACTTATATATAATATACATGTACAGTATACAATCAGAAAACATCATAAATAAAAAACTATAGAATGAATTCATTTACCGTTGAGTGCCGCTTGTTATGCGCATATAGGGTAAC
The DNA here is from genome assembly GCF_059441005.1 of Hippichthys cyanospilos. Taxonomy (NCBI): domain Eukaryota; kingdom Metazoa; phylum Chordata; class Actinopteri; order Syngnathiformes; family Syngnathidae; genus Hippichthys; species Hippichthys cyanospilos. The sequence goes on from NC_142382.1 coordinate 5,808,986, forward strand.
GCACTTTGTATTTCTTGATTATCTACAGCTTCGTTTCCTCATAAATCATCTTCTTCATTCTTTAACATCACTAGCAATCTTAGGACCCATCGCTAACCCTTTCAACTTTGAATTAAGCAGTAAAATGCACCATGAATAGGGTTTTGTAACCACTCGCAATTGAACAAAGCTTTACCGTTCCGCCATTTTGAAACGAGCAGACCAGCATCTAAATGAGAAGAGACTGACCAATAGCAGACCAGCATTGTAGTGACGCGTTGCATGGAGGCATTGAGGGCAAAAGAAAATAAGTGCAGTTACCCCAGATAGAGGCAAAACAACACAAACACAGCCTAGGGTCATGACAGTTGTTTCTGACACAAAGCCGGGAAAATACGGTAAAGAGGGGACGAAAAAACTCACGTCGCAACTTGAAAATAACATAAGCCAGGGACGCTGTGACACGGGGGTCCACTGTAATGCGAATTACAATTCTGACATACCAGCAGTAGGGCAAGGCGACCTCAGCAAAATAATTGCGGCTTTCCGGCACATGCCCAAGGACAAATATTTCAAACGTGTCACTAAATCACAGCTTTAAAATCAGCACCTTGTTTTTGGGCAATATTCAGCGCGATCATCCATCGAGCTCCTTTCTTTTTCATGAGCAAAATGTGTAAATGATGCCGCTCATTTTGTCTGCGTCTGAGCGGGAAGGAAAATCTCTAATCGCTTTTTTTTTTGACAAAAGAGCATTCAGAAAAATGGCTAAATATAGCGACAGAACTACTAAGTTGGCGGCACTAAATTAGATCCTTCTGTTGAAGCGAGGAAGCAGTGCCGATTGAATGTGGTTCAGTTCCTTTCAAATAAACACGTCACGACGATTTAGATTGCAACATTCAAAAATAAAAATAAAGATCCCCATGGAATTTCTAGGTGTACATTGTTGCTATAATTACCTGTAACCGGTGTTAGGATTTCGAGGAAATCCTTCGAAATATCGATATATTCACTTTACGAGTAAAATTCGCCCAAAATTTTGGCACGTAATACGAAAATTTCAATCTACTCCAGTATAGTAAAACATCCAAAATGTTGTGAGAAAGCCAGTCAAGACTTCAAAATAAACTGTACCATAACAATTCATGTATGACTTGAACAAGCTCGGCAGCTTTTATTTTGAAATTCCTCCAGGAAACATGTTTGTCGACCAGCTCCCCCCCCCCCACCCCCGTGTTAGTGCATGATCAATAGATGACATGATTGATTGCAGATTTTGTCTGAACGACTGTTTTAGTCGCGCTTAAACTGCTAGCTAATATTTACATGGGCAGGCTGTACAAAATCGGCTCATATTTTATTTTTATTATTATTATTATTATACTATTATTATTTTTAATTGTAATTGGGTATTTTCCACTAGTAATTGCTCATATTATTGAAATAGTCGGCACCATTCATAGCAGCGCTCCCAATTTTGTAGTATAATTGTGTACAATGACAATAAATGTATTCTATTCTATTCTATTCTATTCAATTCCCAAATGGGCCACAAACCGATGGTTGGGGACATCTGCTATATATGGAACTAATGGTTGAAAAAATACGACATTTTCGGTGTAACATTTTGAAGCATTATTTTGAAAAAATGATTTCCTGTTAAATTCCAATGGTGACAGGTTGAGTTCAGTTCCTTGACAGGGAAGCACATTAATCCAAAAGTGATCCAATTTATGAATGAATTTTGCACCCAGAGACAAAAACACTTAAGATGAAATTTGTAAAAGTGTTTCACAAAACACTTAATTTTGATTAATTGCAAAGGATGACTTCCCTAATAGACCTTTTGCGGAGTAAGTGGAATTGGTAAACATCTTTTGTTTGCCGGGATCGTCTCGGCCATTCAAATGAATGGAGATGTAATCGGCAAGAGACACATCTGTTCGTCTTCATTTTGTCTTGCGGGCCAGCCATCTTTCCTCATTTGTCCTTCAGAGAGCTGCCACCCAGTTAAACAATCATCAACTTCAAGGCTGTAACATTTTGCAATGTAAACACTCTTGTATTTTTATTCATGGGGTGGAAGGAGACAACGGTCTCAATGTGCAATGACAAAAAAAAAAGAAAAAAAATGACAAGATTGGCAAGATTAAACTAAAATATTAAATTTATTGTTAATAATAATATTACTAATTTTAAATATTGTTTTATTTATTATTATTCTCTATGATTTATTTATTTAATATTATTGGTAAAAATAGTAATAATTTAAAAAAGATCAAATTAGTAATTAAAAATTACTATCAAAAAATTTCCATGTTGAATTGAATCACATTTAGATGTGAGAATAGAAATGAATCTGTTTTATTGAATGTTTTTTAGAATTAATCCAGAATATTTTTTGTGGAAAATATGTTTGGAAAAATGTCAAATTTTTGGTAACTCTTTAAGTTATGGTCATGAGAATTAAATGTGCTGTGAACATTTTGAATTTCAAATGGTAATGTGAATGTGTTTTGTTTTACGTGTTATTGGAGAATTTTTGTGGGACTTTTGATGGTAAAAATCTAATATTTGCATGTTGAGAACCCATTTAAGATAAATTGAATGATGTGAATTATTTACATTTCAAATGGATATCATATAAATGTGCAGAGTATGATAATCTGAAAGACATTAAATTAATTGTGAATTTTTGTCAAAAAAAGTTGCATTTTGGTAAAATGGTGGGTATTTTGATGGTAAAAATTTAATATTTGCATGTTGAGAACCCATTTAAGAGAAATTGAATGATGTGAATTATTTACATTTCAAATGGATATCATATAAATGTGCAGAGTATGATAATCTGAAAGACATTAAATTAATTGTGAATTTTTGTCTAAAAAAGTTGCATTTTGGTAAAATTGTGAATATTTGGAATGAGAATTATAATTATAACATTTTCTGAAAACATTGAAATTTGAATGGTCTGTGAAAATACGAAAACTTACCAAATACTAAATAAAAAAGCGGAAGATTTTAAAGAATAGCAATAACATACATGAAATTCCTACCCGACAATATCCGGTAGCATTACACCATTTATCGCAATCGGCCAACGATGTGACAGCGGAGAAGAAAACCATAAATGAAATACAAGTTGAACAATTTCCTAGATATTTGATTTCTGTGCTGCCGAGAGACGGATGAGCTTCTGGCCTAAGCCGGACAGAGTCGAAGCACCGCGTGGCTCTGAAGAAGATGCTGAGGGAACTAAAAGACGTAAGCCCAAGAAAAGCCATTACGGATTGACTTTTGATCGAGGTGTCCTCAAATCTGATCGAATAAAAAATATATATATAATAGAAGGCAAAACCACTCAGAAGGACTTGTAGTAATGCTTTTAGACTTGATTGGCTAACCAAGGGGCAGACATTTTTTTTTTTATTCAATTACAATTATTAAATGTGCAGCTTGGTAATCAAATAAAACACCACATGTGTACTGGAAATCAGATTTGACCTTCGCTCATAACTGCCTTGGAGAGCATGAATTTTTTTTTTTTTTTTTTTTTACCGTTAAATATATGCGCTGATGACATCATTTGGGGAATATGTGAACCTCATAAATACTTCATTGTGATGAGTAAAACTAAATATGCTCCATCAACCCATAAATGCAAGAATTAAAAAAATATATTAGCTTTTAATTGCAGGGAAGCCATTTGAAAAACCATTTGGCTTATTTTGAGGTCGGAGCTTGCCAGAATTTGCATCTGTGCAAATTGTTAGCCGTTTCTTTGTTTTTTTTTTCTTCCTGTGTTCAGCGATTGAGAACAAAGGCATATCAATGAAATTCTTCTGGTTTTCAACCAAGAGGCTCATGTCAAAGTGGCATTACTAGTGGTTCAAAAAGGCGGATACTGTGACTGGCATGCTGATTAGCAATTGAAAAAAAAAAAAAAAAAAAGAGTACATCACGTGACTGTTGACTGGGCCATTGCCGAAAATTACTGGAAATTGAAAAAAAAAAATAAAATACTAGGTGTATTGCTACGGATTAGGAATATGGGTGGGATGCCTTAAAAAAAAAAAAACAACAGATTTTGGGGAGGTGGGTGACAATAATGTTTTTTTGTTTTTTTTTTGGTACCAATTAAAAAAATAAAAAGCAAAAAAAAAGACCATGGTTAAAAAAAAAACCAAGAAAAAAAATGCCATATTCTAAAAAATGGTAATGAAAACAACAACAACAAAAACTGCCTTAGATAATTGAAAAAAACAAAACAAAACAGATATTGCCATCGATCACAGGTGTCAAACTCACGGCTAAAATACCAAAATTGTTGTCTTCAACTTTTATTTTTTTTTTTGGGGGGGGGGGGGGGGGGGGGGGGGGGGGGGACAAGATTTTTTTTTTTGGTGCCAATTAAAAAAATAAAAAGCAAGAAAATACCATCGTTTAAAAAAAAAAAGTAAAAAATGCCATACCATAAAACATGGTAATGAAAACAACAACAAAAAAACTGCCTTAGGTCATTGGAAAAAACAAAAAAAAAAACACACATTGTGATACATCACAGGTGTCAAACACAAGGCCCAGGGGCCACATCCGGCCCGCCACATCATTTTATGTGGCCCTTAAAATGCTAATTATGACTTAAAGTTTCTGGCTAAAATTCCAAATTTCCAAGTTGTCAACTTCTACAAATTTGGAGTTAAAAAAAAACCCCAAAACATCTTTTTTTCTTTCCAATCTCATTTTTCAACTGTTTTTACCAGCCTGCGATTTCCAAATTAACAACTGCACTGGAACCCAGAGTGACGTCGGCCTGTCAAAACGGCGGAGAGGAAATGATTCCCTCTCGATAAGTCAAATTAACCCTTCTCAAGCGCCGCTGTCCATTTTGCACCGACGCGGCGAGAACATCAAGCATGATGCATCTGTGATAATGAGGCTCCGCGAAACGCTCGCACGTTCGCCGCGTCTCTCGAGATCTATTGTCTGCGGTGGCGCATGCCGGGCCGTAAAACGACCCCGGCAGCGTCGGAAACTAATGAGAGCTTGAAAGCGTTTAGCATGAAAGAGTGCGAGACGATCTGTATCGTACGGCTTTTTGAGTTACACTACACATCCAGATCAGAAGAAAAACATCAGAAGCGAGGCGTCAAAGTCGTATGCATTCAAATATATTCTATTTCGCCAAAGAATAGAAAGCGAAGAATTTTTGATTGTCGGCGATTCTGACGAAAGTTCTTAGGGTCGTCGTTTGTTCGCTGGGAGGAACGTGTCACTCAAACGTCCTGAGTACCGTCAATAAACAACAGCTGCAATGTTTGCTGGTCGCCGAAAAACGTATACAAGCCGTAAAAGTGCCCAATGCTAGCTAAAATTGTTCGATTTATAATTACGGTAAATACTAATGTGAAAAACACTTTTAAAATATAAAACTATCAACAAAAAACAAGTACAGTTTTTCCTTGGTTTTTTTTTTTTTGTGGTTAATAATGACCAGAAAATCCGGGTAATAAGTGAACTCCGAGAAGTAGGAATTTGACATACATTAATAAAGGTCATAAACGTATTTTTAAAAAGTCTTGTCTAGCTTTCTTTCCCCTGCCCAGTGATCTCCTAAACATAAAACATAGTGAGCGGCCGCAAACTCTCCTCGCAGCTCCAAGCACAATACATATACATATTTTTGATAATTCTAGCTAGTTTTATACATTTAAGATGTAGCTTCAATTAAAAAAAACAAAACAACTTTTTTTTCAAAGCATACTTTTTTACTTATTTCATGAACAATGATGTTTTTTCAATTTTAGATTTAGATTTTGTTCACCAGTAACCTTGATGTAAGACAGCCTATAAGACTACAAAGTAATATACTGTTAAAGATAATAATATCATCTCTATAATTTAGGTGCCTTAAGTATTTATTACTTGTGTCTTTGTATAATTAATAAATACAGGCTTTTTCATTGCTTCTGGGAACTTTATTTATTACTATGCAGGAATTTTCAATTCAACTGTGGGGAAAAAAGGAATATATTTTATATAATTATGTTGATATTATACAGTTATGTCTTAGTGATAGAATGTTAAGCATGAGTTATTTCAAAATTTAAAAAAAAAATCTCATTTGGATCTATTTTTTTTATTTATATTAATTTTCAAATTCCTCAAGAGAACACAAAAAAGGAGAAATAATGTATTAAAGCCCTTCATCATGCAGGATAGTTTCTGAATTTGTAAAGAAAAAGAATTCTTTAACAATACACCCAAGCAGATTCATGTATTCTTGAGCACAATTAATGGAAACAGACGTCACCCAAAAAAAATCCTCGCAGATGAATCATTGTTGATTAATAGAAATGAGCCACCCTCACTTTTTTTTTTTCCTGACAGCATTTTCTCTCGCTCTCTCCGTCGGTCTGGCAGGAACAGAAGGTGCTAGCAATAAATCATGTGTGGCATAAAAAAACAAAACAGCCTCGCAGCTCAGGGCTACTGGAAAACCGAGACGTCGGGAAACTTCGCGTGCTTTGAAAACTCTCCATTCGCATATCGTGCTGATTTTCTTTTCCTCACCTTCCTTGTGCCCACAAAGGCGTTTTTACATCCTGACGAAATAAAATAAAAAGTCTCGTTCCTCTCTACACTGACCTCCGGCTGATAAATAATAAGTCTAATAATCAAGGCCACGGCTGAATGAGTCCTCCACATCAAATGGTGAGCACGCCCTCAACACAACACGCAAGATAAGTAAGCCAAGTAGAACACGGTGCGAATGAGAAATAGATCATTATCTGAGTGGGAAAAAAAAGAACACATTGCGGGATGATTGCGAGGCAAAAAGGACGCCACTTTGCGGGGAAATATCCCGCGTCTCTTTCATCTCTCCAATTTGTACATTTTATTGCTCTTTAAAAGACGGCAACCAAGTCCGGCTGATGAATGATCTATTCTGGCGAGCCGGGATTCGGTATAATCATACGGAACGCGGCAGGGGGGCGGGGCTGAGGGTATATTGAACCGAGGAATTGAAGCCACACGCGATCCGATCTGGACGTGTTAAAAATGAAATAGGGAATCTCTGTTCGCCTCATCATGGAGTCTTTTTGGCATTCTGGGAAAGAACGCGGCAGACATTAGCAATCGATGCTCGTCAACTTCGGAGAGAGTTGGAGCTCATTTGTGGGATTTTATTTTTTCCTCTCTATCAATACTCCTTTCAAGCTCGCTCTCCTGTGTTTGTTTTAACGTGAGATTGGAAGCCTTACACTTGCGGTATTTAGATTCATTCAATATATTCGTGAGTCCTCGTCTTTTATAAAGAAAGGCCTACCCTCAGATTAAATAATCATTGTTAGACCGTACCTACGATGATTTATTACCCAATGGTTAGCAAATAATTCACAAAATACGGTAAAACTAGATCTATTACTGGATTCTGATTAAACTTAAAGTTTTCAATAAGAGAGGGAGGCCCAAACCCTTTTTGCCCTAAGATCTACCTCTGGATCAAGAACGGTAATCAGTAAACCACTTTATCACAAGGGAAATTTAAAAATAAAAACATTGGCAGTCTGAGTCGGGATTGGGAAATTGTAACGTAATTTTGAGTGTAAAAACAAGTGACAAAATGGCCATCTCCTGAGAGAGATAAACGGTTACATTTACTGCTTAATTAATTCTAGACAGATCCAATATTAAACAGAGTACAAGGGTTGGGAAAAAAATGACCAATTCGGGTCAGTCAATTTTAAAATGAGTTAAAACGATCTGCCTCGGAGCTCCGCAGGAGCCATGTTTGTGGCATCTTTTTCGACACTGGCCATTCTTGCAGATGTGAACAATGTTGCAAAGGTAGCAAAGGATAAAGACTCCCTCCCAAAACAGAAGATATCACAAGTTAAGGAAAATTTACCCAAAAGTCAAAAAAATAAAGCAATGTTAAATTATTACAAAGTGGAAAATACCACAACAGTACTTCAGGAACGAATGAATGCAAAGACCATCTTGACATACGGCTCCATTGCTTGTCTTGTGCAAAACCTCGTGGCAAAAAATAACTGAGGCTATTTGTGTGCTTACATTTTTTTTTTACTGGTTTTCATAGCAGCACATCTGCTATGATGATTCATCTCCAAGTAAAGAACTTCCCAAAAAAACAAGTAGGTTTAAATGATCAAATTCAAAAAGATTTTAGTAGTGACGGCCTTAACTGCATTGACCCCGAAATTCAGTTTTGAGAATTCTGCGCAGGGGATAGTTCACATTTTTCTGCCACTAAATTGTCACTCCGCAGGGCACAACTCCAAGGACATTTCCAGCTTGCCCAACCGTCAAAACAAAAACAAGTATTGCACAAAATCAAGCTTTTGTGTCATGATGCAGGTTCGCTGAAGAAAAAAACCCATAATACCCCACTGCAAGCGCAATTTTAATACCTTGCACCCGAACATCCTTTTAATCTTTCCTTCTTATGATTTGGAGGGTGCGCTTGTTCAGCTTGGATAATAGTTTTTCGAAAGTCCGACAAAACCACTAGGGCTGTACTTTGAGGGGGGGGAAAAAAAGACAAGATCAAAGCGGAAGACGCTCTCGCTTCCTTTGACCAGAAGCACCCTGAGCTTCATCTGCCCCCCGAATAATATGACCACAGCAGCCAATTAAAGCATCAAAGCAATTCTACTGGATTCCAGCCAACCCCTCTGAAAATGTTTTTTCGCCTATATTTACAGGCTCTCATAAAAGAAGAAAAAAAAAATCCTAATTGGGCGGGTAAAGGTACACGAAGAAAGGCAATGTTGTCATTTTAATAAGTCTACTTTTAGCCAGCAACCAATTAAAACTCCCCAAAGAAACCGAGGCGTCTCTGAAGACGGGGCCCGCAAGGAAGTGAGTCAGTCCCTTAACTGCTGATAAGCTTTCGGCGTGCTCGCGAGGGGCGAAAATGCACGCTCGCCATTTGTTGGCTTCTCATTGACTGATAAGGAAAATGTCATTTTTATTACATCGTTTTTTGTTTTTTTTTAATTCGAAGCAATATGCACGGTAGGGGTGCACTGATTATGATAGAGCTCTTATCAAAATGTCAATCAAAGTCATGAAACTATGTTAATCTGGTGATTTTTAGACTCAAGCTGACAGGGCATTCATCTAATAATAGCTAACAGCTATTTTTTTCCATTATATATAGCTCTTTTTTTTTTTTTTTAATGAGTAGAGAATATTTGTTGTTATTTCTCCGAAACTAAACTTGTTGTAAATATTTTCCAGTTGGAAATGAATCAAATGAATTGATTTTACAATATTAGATTCCAAAAACTGCTGCGTTAAAAATAACCCAATTATGCATCCAAAAACGGTCAATCGATTGACTTAGTTTTCTGGATTATTTTGAACTATAAAACTCCATTTATATGACACCTACAAGATTTGGGTGGTTTTGTATAAAACAACCTAAAGATTTGGGTCGGATTGACCAAAATTTTGGGTCAGTCCTTTTTTTCTTTTAATCTATAATTAGGTTATTTTCAAAGCAACTAAAATCAATTAACAACTATTAACATTTTCTAGTGTGCACCCTGAAGAATAAATAGTTTAAAGATATGATATAAAAATGGTTAGGTCACCTTAACGCAAGCTATCAAGACACCCCTTTTTATTAGCTTAGTAATAAAAAAGAATAAAATAAAATACGTTCTTTTTCTAAATATGTGAAGTCTGAACTACACTGCATTTAGCCCAAGTTGCTAGCATAAACCACAAAAAAAAAAAAAAAATTCTGGTCGACTGCTAAAACAGGTGGATTTTACTCCCTAAGCATATTCCATAAACAAAAAAATAATCATAATACCATATTTACACCACATACAACACATAAGGGTTAGCAAATTCTCTTTGTATGTCTTTTTGTAGTTTATGCTAGCAACCATGGCTAAATGTACTATAATTGCTGAATATCACAAAGATTTACGAACAGTTGAGATATAGTTTCACTTTCTCTATTTCTTTGTGTATGTGCACATTCTTGCACCAATTACTACTTTCCTATTAGATGTGGCTTTGATGGTAAAAAAAAACCTTAATAGTTTTGTTTTTCGGAGAATTGCTATATCCCATTTTTTTAATTTTTTATTTATAAATAACGAATTGCTAATACACTGTAATCTGGAGGTATTCATTCATTCATGAATGAAAATGCTGTCATATACTAAAATGCTGAATACCGCTTTATCGATCGTCATTTTCTTTTTAAATGTCTTTGTTCAGATCAAAATTCCTCTGACTCTTTCATGCAAAAGACAAGGACTCAAACATTTTCGCAGCGTTAGCGTCGGCAACTCTTAATACGTCCCATTGAGTTTTTATGCGTCATCGATGGCACTGCGTGATACATCTTCTGGGATGCTCGCGTCCTTAAGCTCCTTGATCTCATCAGCATATTTTAAGACTCTCCGGACATAAAGCTATCTTCTATATTTTCATAAAACTGCATTGGCAACAACGTATTGCTGTGTCAGCTTTATTTAGATTTGTAAAGCTGCCGTTGTTGTGGAGAGCACTTATTTTATAAGTGGGGGCGGGGTGGGGGCATGGAGGGCAAAAATAAAATGCTACTGTAACATCGCAAATCCGAGAGGAGGCGTCAATGAAAAATTTAATGTATTGTTCGCGGCATCACACTCCAGCCCTATAGGTGGCAGTAATGCAACAAAGTGAAGGGCTCCACAAATGGGTCTGGAATGTAACCTACTTGATAAACAGGGGTTCACTATACGGTTCTATGAAAAACCACTGAATTCCAGGGTGTTTCTAAACTTTTGACTGATTCTGTCCGTTAGATTAGAATTCCAGCGTTAGGACAATCTGTCAGCCAGTAGCGATAGCAAATGCTGATATGAGAGGATGGCCCTCATGAACGCCTCTTTAGATTGATATTGTCACCCTCGGTTACATGAACAGCTGAGGATGAGCAAATGTTCATCTGGCGCAGGCAGGTCGCTCGGCCCTGGAGCGAGTCCAAGCAGCTGAGGGAAGCGCACGTCAATAAAAGTCAGCCAATTAAAATCACTCTTCATTTAAGTCCTGATCTCTATTGATCTGCCTTTCACTCCTAGTCTGTCACGCCAGTCGACTGCCTTGAAGGCTCGCAGGGATGCGCTACCGGCGGCCTTTCGGGAGAAGCGGGTGGGCGGTTCCGCTCGCTGTTTTAGAGAGTGGGAGAGAAGTAGACTTCATTTGCATAAAGATTATAAATGTAACCACGAACACGTACTGTGATGATTTCGCCGCTGGTCTTTGAGGCAGGCAGATCTAATCCAGCATTAATCTTTTTAGATCTGGTTTTACTTTCAATGTCATCAACCAAAAATGAAAAAATAAATTGTTTGTTCATTCAACACATTGAATGTAAAATCAAAGTCTTTGCGATCTGGTGTCACTGTCACTGTTTTCCATTAAAATGTGTGCCTTACATCTAACCCAAATCAAACCCTAATCCAATGTCATGTAATGACTCAATCGGAACCTGACTGGATTTGGAAAAGTAGAAAATGTATATAGACAAAAACTAGACTCAAAAAAACTAGACTGAATCAAGACTCCGAAAACCAGACTCGGAGGAAAACTAGACTCTAAAACTAGACTCTGAAAACCAGACTCGGAAGAAAACTAGACTCTAAAACTAGACTCGGAACAAAGGTAGACTCGGAAAATCAGACTCTGAAACTAGACCTGGAAAACCTGACTCGGAAGAGAAGGGATCTTCAAACCTGTCATAATGTAAACTGAAGGACCTTAAAAATTAAAATAGATTGTACCTTCAACCTTAAATTCAATACGTCAAAATATAAAATCAAAATCTTTGCGATCTGGTGTCATTGTCATTGTTTTCCATTAAAATGTGTACCTCACATCTAATCCAAATCAAAGCCTAATCAAATGTCATGTAATGAGCCAAGTTTTGTCCCAGAAGCACACTGGACTTGGAAATAGGAAAGTTGAAAATTTCTATAAACAGAAATGAAGACTCTGAAAACCAGACTCTGAACAAATTGAGACTGAAAATTAGACTCTGAAAACTTAGACTCAGAAAACCAGACTCAGAACAAAGTAGACTCATAAAATCAGAAACTAAACCAGCTAAACTAGACTCTGTAAAAAAAGAGTCCTTCAATACTGTCATAACGTAAACTCAAGGACCATAGCGATTGCTCGTTGATTCATCAAGGAACAAACTAATCACCGGAATAATAAACATAGGACAAAGTCCACGCTTGACCGCGTTGCGTTCAATTACCCATTTCCCAGACTTCTTGACGATATTACATCTCAAACATGTCCGTCACTATCAAAGAGCTTCCTATCAATGATCAGCACCGTGTGAAGGTCAAACAGAAGAACAGCATTGGCCCACGGGCGCCTTTTTTTTCTTCTTCTCACAATCTTCCCCCCACCTTCTCCAAAAGGCAGATTAGGGAGGGGGGATTGTTGGGAGTGACTTGACATGAATTGTAAATGAGCGCCCTAAAAAAAAAAAAAAAAAGTGTGGACGTGAGCGTCCATCTAAGCAACGCTGCTGAAAAGCTCTCATTTTTCTCCCCGCCTCTTGTGTTTTTGCTTACTTTGATTTAATAGTGACTGGTAAGCATGTCTAAATATGAATAATTCCATGGCTTGCAGATACATTTTTCCAGTCTTGCAGACTCAAAGGCCTTGAACTGACACCGTCTTCCCCAGCGAGCACTTTGCAGTTAGCGCAGCGCTTCAACTTTCTACTTCAGCAGCTTTGATAATAATCTGACCTGGTGAAGTTTCAATGCGGCATCGCAAAACCTTTTTTTTTTTTTTTTCAAACGTTATTATTGCAAAGGTTATTCGGAGACAACAAACCTCCTTTGATGTTGTCTTTGACAGCTTCATCCTGGAGTGGCGCCATGTTTTGTCCCCCCCCCCCAAATCCCCTCAGTTCACATTAAAAGCTGGCTCCAGATGCCACCTCTGTTTTCATCATCATCCGCTGATAAAGAGCACCGTGTTAAAAGGTCATCTTGACAAGGTGAAAAGCGCCAAACATGACTGCAAAAATCTCATGTAAACATTGAGCGGAAAACCGGAAAAACTCTTGACGTTATATTCAGCGTTCATGAATTATTGACCAAGAGGGGGTGGTTGATGATTAACTTTAAGGGTAAGTCCTAAAACAGAAGAATTAATATGATTGCAGACAGAAGTAGACCAGCGCCTGACGAATGACAGAAAAAAAATGTCACCCTCTAGTGGTGGCGGAACGTTGGGCGAAAATACACCTATGGACTGACGAACCGACGATTTCGTATGACTCGAAAAAAATGGCCGACCATCAATGACGGAGAGGAGGCGGAGTTTTTATAAAGACTTCTCGGGACCGCATTTATGATGTTATGAAGTCTGATTTTATGAAATAAAATAACGCAAGAACATTGAACAATAAATGACGGATGCTATCATCTGCATTGTTACCTCACCATGGCAACGGTTTACCCGTCGCCCGGCGGCATG